>NC_133368.1:15361792-15593913 GCF_049309525.1 Garra rufa
GTGTGCTATGTATATGTATTATGTATAAATACACACATGCATGTATATTTAATATTACGTTTATATATTACAAATATTTATTTATAATATCAATTATATTCTATGAATATATGCATGTAAATATTTTCAATACATACTGTATGTGTGTGTATTTATATATACACAGTGTACACATGTAAACACAAACGTTTTTTTCCGGATGTGATTGATCGCGATTAATCGTTCGACAGCACTACAAATGTCATGACACAAAAAAGGTCTAAATATAAAACATTAAAAACATAAAAAAGTAATATAGTTTCAGATGAACTATGGGACGTAAAGGAAACGGAAAAATCAAGGTAAATATAATTTGTGGAAAGAATTTTTTTGTTTGTTTGTGTGCATCATTTCCAATTAAGCTGCAATTTTGTCAAATTATTCAAAAAAATAAAATAAATAAACTGCAAATGTTATTTATGTATCTATGATAGGATACATCATGTTTAAAATAAGGATACTTCATGTTTAAAATATAATTTCATCACAATTTGCACCAAATTGTCTTTAAACATACAGTTTTATATATACACAAGAAATATACTCAGTATACACCAAATTTTATTTTGGATGTGATTAATCACGATTAATCGTTTGACAGCACTAATAAATATCAATTGTTACATGTTTAAAACTACGACAAAAAAGGTCTAAATATAAAATGTTTAAATATTTATTGTGTGGAAATTATTTATATCAATTTTTACACTTACTACAACTGTAATTTGAACAATTTAGACCCTAATAATGTTTCAAATGAATTATGGGACATAAAGAAAATCAAGGTAAATATCATTTGTGGAAAGAATATTTTAGTCTGTGTGCATCATTTTCAATCAAACTGCAATTTTGTCAAATTAATCAAAAAATAAAAATAAACAGCAAATATTATTTATAAGATACATAAATGCTAAGAAATAAAAAAAATGTCATCACAATTTGCACCACATTGTTTTAAACATGCAGTTTTATGCATACACAACACAGTATACACTTTCATTATGTAAACACAACATTTATTTTGGATGCGATTAATCGTTTGACAGCACTGCTAAATATCAGTTGTTACATGTTTAAACTATGACAAAAAATGTCTAAATATAAATCATTTCAATAGTTATTGTGTAAAAACTATTTAGGGTGATATCAGGCAAGTTGGGTCATCAGGTAAAATGGGTCATTTCGGGTTTGAGTGTCTTATCTCTTTAAAAGTTACTAGCCAATGACTGCAAAGAATTTTAAACTGTTGCCATGACAGTACTTGACATTTAGCAAATGATTTTATTGGTCTGAGGTTGCTAAGGGTGGAGGGGCAATGCCTCATTTTGAGACCGCACCAGAAAAAAGCAAGGTGAGTGGCCTGACATATCCAATCTTACTTCTTAATAATAAGGTTGATAAATCAAAAAAACAAATGCACATTTAGAAATAATGATTCATAACCCATGTCTTGATGGCCTCTGTGAGATAAAATGCTGATTTTGCTAAATAATCAAGATTTTTAGATAGTTACTGGCCCAGTTTACCTGAATGTGTTAAGATAAAATGAGCCATTAATTTCAGTTAACATGTGCCATTTTCTGAGTTGAGTTTAAGCAGAACGTCTGGTGATTCCTCTTATTAAAAAATATTTATATTAACCATATATTGTTTTATTGCATTCTTTTTGACATTTCTCCTTCTAAATGTGTTTGTATGTGATGTGTGTTTACGTGTGCTCAACTATGTTTGTATGTGTATGAAGCATGTGTATGTGTATATGTGTACACACAAACATAGTTGTGCACACATGGGAAAGGAGATAGGGTGAAAAAGACAGCTTCAAAAGGCTCTAAACAATCCCAGCCAAGGAAGAAGTGTCCTATCTAGTGAAACGATTGGATATTTTTTAACCTCAAATGCTCATCTTGTCTGGCTCTGTGATGCGCATGCGTACTCTGTTTATTTGTTGCATACCTTTTTTGACATTTCACCTTCTAAACGTGTTTGTCTGTGTTCTCAACTATGTTTGTATGTGTATGTTAGTGAGGCATGTGTACAGTCAATCCTGAAATTATTCATACCCCTTGCAAACTGTTCCAGTCTATGGGAAAATCCAAAGTTCTATACCATTCCAAATAGTCAAGCTGTTCCAAAGCATCCTAATTACCCTGATTCATTGGGAACAGCTGTTTTAATCAACTCTACCGGTGAAAAACAGAAGCTCTCTGTTGGTTTGTGGACAGTCATGGCTAAGACAAAGGAGCTCACTGAGGACCTGCGGCTGCGCATTGTGGCTTCTTACAAGTCAGGAAAGGGCTATAAGACCATATCTAAATGCTTTGAAGGTCCAGTGGCTACAGTGCAAAGTATTATTAAAAAATACAAGACGTTACGCACTGTGAAAAATCTCAGAGGACGTGGTCAGAAGCCAAAAGTGACACCTGTGCTGGCCAGGAGGATAGTGAGAGAGGTAAAAAAGAATCCAAGGATCACCACCAAGGCCATCCTGATGAATCTGGGCTCTGCTGGTGGCAACATCTCATGGCAGACAGTCCAACGGACACTGCACACCGCTGGGTTCCACGGACGCAGACCAAGGAGGACACCACTTCTCCAGATAAGGCACACAAAAGCTCGCTTGACCTTTGCAAATGCTCATCTGGACAAAGAAGAAGACTTCTGGTCTTTTTTATGGTCAGATGAAAATTTTTTTTTAATTGTTTGGCCACAATGATGTAGACTTCATTTGGAGTCAAAAAGGAGAAGCCTTCAACCCTAAGAACACCATCCCCACTGTCAAACATGGTGGTGGAAACCTAATGTTTTGGGGGTGTTTTTCAGCCGGTGGACCAGGGAACCTAATCACAGTAAACGGCACCATGAAAAGGGAGAAATACATCATAATTCTCAACAACAACATCAGGCAGTCTGCAGAGAAACTTGGCCTTGGGCACCAGTGGACATTTCAGCACGACAACGACCCAAAACACAGAGCAAACGTCTAAAATCCAGTTTAAATACAGCAAACGGTCTAATTTCATTGGCTGACGCTGCTATGACCATAGTGTCAGTGCCAAACTTCAGCCACGCCTTCCGTCAAGCGTTGACGCTGACGCCCCGTGTGAACGTATGGTTAGGGTATGTCAAAAAAACTCCCACGTCATTTTCTCCTCAAACTTCAAAATCGCCCCATCACTGCAGAAGTACCAACACAGTGTTTACAAAGTGAACATGCAAAGGTCAAACGCCCTTTACAAAAAAAGGTAAAATAGCGATGTAATTTTGAAGCTAGAGGAGAAAATTAGATGGGACTTTTTCGACATACCCTAACTCGACAAGATGAGCATTTGTGGTTAAAAAGTGTAAAAATTGTATTTTTGTCAATCGTTTCTTCCTCAGCTGGGATCATTTGAAGCTGCATTTAAGCTGCAGTTTGGAAGTTTAAACTTGCGGGCACCATAGAAGTCCACAATATGGGGAGAAATCCTGAAATGTTTTCCTTAAAAAAACATAATTTCTTCATGACTGAAGAAAGAAAGATGCGGACATCTTGGATGACAGCCTTTAAGTGGGTTTCTAAATATCCACAGTGCCCATCGCCGATGAAACACTAAAGCAATAGGCAACACAAAATACACTTTGCACTCAGTGAGTGTCATGATGTGGGTTGATCTTTAAAAAAAAGTAATTATAGTTTTTGTCAGATGACCATTTCAAACATTTAAACACTTCTTGCATCATTTCACATGGGCCAACACAGTGATCCATTTGTTTAACCCAAGCAACATAATGTTAGTCTAGTTCAGAGTTTTGCAATTATAAACTCTTAAATTAGTTACAGTGGTTAAACTGTGGTCTAAAAGGTTGAAGATTAATTCCACTGTGGGAAGAAAAAAACGCACATATGCATTTGGCAAAAGAAAGCATATAAGGACGAACAGCAGGGGTCGCTATCTGACAGACAGACATGCAGGTCACACGAGTTAGTAGGTGTGTTCTGTTCTTATATTTGCTTTCACTGCTTGTTTGATTGTACATTTCAACTAAGGGCTAAGAAAAATCACCTGACACAGAAACAGGCAGAAGTGCAGAAATCTGCTCCATCTAGAGCACCTCACGTGATGTGTTTGCTAGCAATCTGTTGTCATGAAATTAAAAATAAAAACCCTGTTTGTTTTTATTTTTTAATATATTTTAAAACGAAAATGCAATGTTTTCCAAAGCCTTAAAAACTCAGCTCTTAAGATAAACTTTGAATATTTACTTAGAATATTTATGTTGAGGTAATTAATTAAATTATTATTCAAATAAAGAAAGGTTCAGCTAAGTTCATATTCAGGAAGGTTTACCCGTAAGTGGAGTGGGAAGGTAAAAGGGGGGCGTATAACGCAACAGCTCAGCAAGCGCTTCCTATTGGTCAACGCTTGAGTGGGCGGGGCCATCAATGACTGGGGCTTTCCGTAAATTTTCATAACTCCACAGACAGCATTTCCTTCTGAAGTGTATCGTCTAGCAACGACAATCTGACGTATTTATTTTAAGCCTTATTTTATTTCGCTGCGAAGGATTACAAACAAAGAAACCACATTAGGAGTTACGACGCAAAAAGAGAGATTGTCTCTCAGCAAGATGGAGATTGAATTGCCTAAAATGCACCCAAGCCAGCAGGTAAATAATATTTAGTTAATTAATTGCGTCATTAGTGTTACAATAATGTTTTGCCTTTAATAATATTTAACTGAGATTAAAGTCAGTTTTTTAAAACTCTACTATGATGTTACATCATTTTGCCCTTTGAACTGGTAATGTGGGACATGTGTATCGTTATTCAGATGTATTTATTGCTCTTATCATATATGTGTTACCATATCAACTACACTATTTACTTTTCTGTGACTTTTTAATACCCTTACGTATACATACTTTAAAGTTAGTTATCAATAATATTATACGTTATGATTAATGACATTGTTATAATGCTGAAATCGTTTAAACGTCTTTTTAAATATATATTCCGTGTTAAAGGAGGCGTTTCCTCTATCCCGTTTTCTCTCGACTCTCCTTTTCACTCAAAATTCTGCATAGTCATTGAACTCGGGCCGTCCTGGAATCGAAAAGAAGGAAGAAACATCAAAACAAAGGTGAATATAAATAATCACAGTGTTTAATGGCTAGTTACGCGGTCCGAAGCTGGCCCACGGTTCAACTTCTGTCATGAGATGTGTCGTTGAGCTTTGATGTTTTTGCGTGTGATCCAGCAGCAGACGCGTCTGTGCGTTGCCTCTCTGCGCATGCGCACTGACCGGCGCCTTGCACAATAGCAGGCGGCTCCAATCTGGAATGTGGCTGTTTACTTTAGCCGTGTGTCCTGACGTAAAGAAGCGATCCTCAGCTTTAAGTGATTAGCCTCTGTCACGACTAATGTAATTCTTTATACCTAACTAAAATAAGGAGCTAGGGTTTTGGTAAAACTCTCTCTCAAAAAAAAAAAAAAAAATTCTTTATTAAGTCATTCACAAATATTACCTAATGCTAAAAGAAATCAGTAGTGCATATATATTTAGAAGTATAAGTAAATATATGAATTAGGGTTTTATAAAATTTTTAATTGGGGTACTGAATAGGGTACACAACTTAAAATTGTAAAAAAAAAATGAAGAAAAGAAAAGGAACACTTGACCTTCAAAAGATATTGATTGTTAATCTCAAAAGGTCAAACTAAATATTATGAGCTATTTTATTTTTTCTTCTCTTTTCGAACGGTTTTGTAAGCCTGATACGAAACATTCATATTAATATTTAATTCATGTATTTAATATTTAAAATATGTACAGTCAAGCCAAAATGTATTCGGACACCTTCAATGTTTCTTGCATTATTACAGTTTAGAAAATGGTAATAAAATATGACAAGGACTTCGAGTTAAACTGTGTCAGAACAAATTCATCTTGATAATCACAAATGAATTACAGTCAGATCCAAATGTATTCAGGCACCTTTAAAATGTCACACGTTGTTATAGTTTATTTGCTATAGTGTAGAAAACTGTAATAAAATATGACAAGAACTCAAAAAAATTCGTTTTGATAATGCCAGATAACTGTTAGAAAGGTATGTGACAAAACATGGTCAGCTCAAAGTGTCAAATCAAATTTTTGGTCCCAAATTTGTATTCATTTGACTGTATTTTGGGGTATAATATGTCACAGTTTACTTTATTTTTCTATCCTTGCTTACTTAAATGAACTATAGCGTCCTGCATCCAGTAAATAATGATCAAAAAATATATCTGGTGTCTGAATAATTTTTGATTTGACTACAACAACATTTCCTATAAATATAAAACAACAAACTTGTCCTATAAATGACATTGAAATAAATATTCTTGTTCCTATATTATACACATGCTGTTTTATAGGACATGTCAGAATTGTGACATTGTATGACTATTGTTAAATACAGTTAGAACAGGTACAACTGGCCCAAAACCCAATTTTAATAGAGAAAACAGATATTTGTCATATTTAACACCCAGCTTTCATGCTACATTAATTTTATGCTTGGTGAAAGTTTATAAAACACACAAGTAATGCTTTAAATTCATGTGACAGCAAATTAATTATTGCACTGTGTACTTTAGGCTACTTAATGATCTGTTTAGCAGTATATAATGTAATCGAGTTTGTCAGTGAAATCAATAAAAATGATTAAACACTCCTAAAACTTTAATATGTGTGCTGATGCCAGAAGTACACATTTAAATATGTTGAAGGGAACTATATTTAAATCACTTTTACGATAAACAGGTGCATGTTATTATAACATCACACATTCAGCACTTTTATATAAACAGTATATGCCTTAAACATTGTTTTAGAATTTATTTTGATTTAAATCAAGGCTACAAAGATGTGTTTGGGCCACTTTGATGACAACCCTGTTTTAAAAGTAGTAGCATCTTGGGAAAAAAAAAAAAAGAAGTTTATTGTTAGTTTAGCTGTTGTTAGTATTATTTTTAGACTTTTCAGAGAGTGGAGAGTAATAGTATGAGGGTTTGGTAAACCGGTTTTGACGTTGATTACGTGCAGTTTCACCTGCATGAACCGCACAGTGAAAAAAAATGAGAGAACAAGGAGTTCTCTTGTTCCTCCAACGGTATATTCCACATTCCCGCAGTCTGTGAGGAACAGGAAGTGAGACAGGTGTGAAAAATAATCTCTTCTTTATCAGGAAACTGCAGTTTTATAATAACCAAGCTCTGGTTTCTCGTTACCATTAACCTGGATAACGATAACAGCAATTTGAGCATTAATTATGTAGCTATAGGTGTGTCTTGGATATACTTTTCTCTTCTAAATACAACCTCGTTTATAGGCTTATGGATGCACAAACATACAGTACAGACCAAAAGTTTGGACACACCTTCTCATTCAGGTGTGTCCAAACTTTTGGTCTGTACTGTAGAAATGAATTCAACTGAAAAAACTTGTGAAAAAATATCTTTCAGGTGGTCAAATAGCAAAAAGCAAATAGTGGAGCTCTGCAGCCACCTTCTGGTAAAAGTTATTTGTAGTTGTTCTTTTTGCTTTTAAAACTGGATTTTCCAAAAGATGGGCAAAAATCTTACACTAAACCATGTGAAATTATCCATGTTATCCCCATGAATTATAGTTAGAAATGTGGATCTTTTATAAAGTGAATTTTACATAAAAAAGCAGTTTTTCTATAAAAACCCATTTAAAAAATATTTATTTATTAATTTATATATATTTTAAAAATATCACTAACCCACTGAAAACTGCACAAATGTAGAGTAAAAACTTTAATAAATAGAAAAATATACAGTACAGACCAAAAGTTTGGACACACCTTCTCATTCATTTGTATGAGAAGGTGTGTCCAAACTTTTGGTCTGTACTGTACGTGCAATACTTGTCCTACTCTGTCCGGTTAGCCTCACATTCACTGATATTTTAACTGCCCAGATGGTTAATACATAATAAAAGATGTGACCAAACTTACATCAGCAGCAGATAGAGCACATCACATGAGCACATGCTTACATCAGATTAAAAACACTCGCTGCGCTCACAAAATGTGCTCCTTTCAGTTTAAAGTCACTTTTGGTGGATCATTCTGACGATTAATCAAGTACTCAGGCCAGCAGTAGCTTTTAAAATGAGTTCAAATAAAATTATCGAAAGCAAGTAATCATATGGTTTGATTAAACAAAACAGTTAAAATACATCATTATAAACAATACAGCTAATGTACATTATGTATTATAACTATGGCAAGCCATTTTAGCCTAAAATACACTATGCGTTACTCGTTGTAATTGCATTTTTACTAGTAACAATTCAGTTAGCGCGCTCTCTAATTTAGTTCCTACTAGTAACAATTCCAATTAGAGAGCTCTAAAAATGAATTTTTGCTAGTCATTGCTCCATTGACTTCCATTCATTTTTAATTAGAGAGCTCTACAACAGAATTTTTACTAGTAGGAATTTCAATTAAAGAGCTCTACCATTGAATTCTTACTAGTAACAATTACAATCAGAGAGCTATCTAAATCAATATTTACTAGTAATAATTCTGATTAGAGAGCTCTCTAATTCAATTGTTACTAGTAGGAACTGAATTAGAGAGCTCTTTAATTCAATTGCGGAGCTCTGCAATTAAACATATCTTTAATGTGTTTTTTTACTAGTAAAAATTTAATTATAAAGCTCTGTAGTTGCATTTTTACTAGTAAATATTGATTTAGAGAGCTCTTTAATTGAAATTCCTACAAGTAAAAATTAATTTGTAGAGCTCTCTAATTGGAATTGTTACTAGTAAGAACTGAATTAGAGAGCTCATTAGTTAATATTGTTTTTAGTAAGAATTTCATTATAGAGCTCTCTAATTGGCATTGTTACTAGTAGGAATTAAATTATAGAGTCTCTAATTCAGTTCTAAAAAATGCAATTACGACAAGTAACACTTAGTATATTTTAGCTAAAACGGCTTGCCATATTATAACAAATGACTGCAGATTTTACTGCGCGACGTATGCTTTGTTTAATATTGACTAAACAACATTTTATTCAAAAGTCCACTTAATCCTAATCTTAATCTTTTATTTTTGAGCTTTTATTTTGAAATCGCGTCGAACACTTAGCAAAATCACAGCAATATTCAGAGATGGGGTTTGAGATGCACCACATATGTTAATGATAACGGTTCACATTTGCTTGCATTATCTTGATAACGTCAGGTAACTTTGATAGAAAGGTATGCAAATTACATAAATTAACTTTAGTGTCCTGGACCCTCTAGTAAAAAAAACAGCAACAATTATATCTGAAGTCTGTATTATTTTTGGTTTGACTGTACATTGTTTTGTTTTTTTCTTCTTCCATGAAACACCAAATCTTCAGTACCATTGATATACTAGTTTTTGTTAATATTTTAGAAATAGATTGCATTTTAATATGTTTTCCTTTTAATTTTAGTGAAATTTTAGTTCAAATCAGCTTCATATTTGGTCTTTTTGTTGTGGAAAAAAAGGATAATATGGCTTCAGAAAACTCGAAATATAGTTTACAAGTGGTGCAGACTATTTTTTTATGTTTATTTATTTATTGGCATACTTTGGCAGTAAAAATCACTATCCACTTTCTATTTTCATGAACAGGAAAAGCTTAGACAGTCTGACAAACAGCTCATTTAGTGTTTCATCAAAGAAACAATAATAATAAAACATTAAATACCAAAATATTTTTGGGCGATCTGTTTCTTTAAAGATCTGTTTTGTTTTTAACTACCCTAGGGAAAAATAAATATACTAAAATGTATTTAACATACATTTATTTCATGCTAAGTATACTACAAATACATTCACATATTATGTACTGGTGTTGTACTTTTAATATAGTGCTAAAGTCCAACTAAAGGCATACTAATGTATATTTGATTTAGCTAAAGTGGAATTATTGCATATATACTTTAGGTACACTTTAAATATCTTGCATTTAAAGACTGATATTATTCAAAGATCATATAGTCCTCATTAAAAGTGACATAAAACACATTTTAGGCTTAATATTAAGAAATGTGCATTGTGCACAAGTAGTACTTCAAATAAAGTTTAATTACAAGTTTTACATCAGTTACAAGTTTTAAGCGACATGTCAGTAAATATGTTCATTTTAAATCTATTACTTTTAGGGTGTGTAATATTGTATTGACTACAAATGCTTTTGTAATGCCCTCATAAACAACAGAATATGCTTTGACAGTAAGAGGCTCTTTAAAGAAACATTTCCACAACCAAGCCCTCCAAACTAAACAATCGGAAACAGACATTCATCATTTATTCTCCTCTGAGGAGGGAGAGAGCGCTTCTGTTCACGCTAGAAGAGATGGTCCGGTCGGTCTTCTCGTGAGAGGGGCCCATTTAGCAGTTGTTTAGATGTTTCATCATCTCTGTGGCTCCACCCCCGTCTGTTATCTGGAGCTGGAGAGGATATGTGTGACTCAGAGCGAGACGGGCATGTCGCTCCATGTTGCTGTCTGGAGGCCTCTGTGACGCCAGAATCTCAAACACGCAATTATTCTCTAGACCTTGTTTGCGGAATAGCCGTGTCATTACATATTTAAAATAAATGAGTAATTTATATGCATGTATTAAAACAAAATTGACTAAAATGGACATGCACTGGCAATAATAATAATAGAAACGGTCTTTTAAGCAAAAACAAAGATTTTTGTTGCCATAGTTAGTTAAAGTGAGGCCTTCTGTGATGTCAATGCTGATGTCTGATTCAGAATTGCAAAACAGAATCGCTTCCTTTTAAACTGTGCAGTTCCTCTGTTGTCAGTACACACTTCTTCTCTGTTTAGTCCCCTGGGACCTTGTGATCTGAAACTATAGGAAGCTGATTTTCTACAGATCTCGGGTCACATGCTCGACATGGTTTTTTCTGACCTCGTAAACAGAAAAATGCAGCGCTGCAGACGGTTCACTTTGTAAATAAATGTTAGCAGAAGTTATAGACTTTTGTTGATGTAAAGAAGGTTTTAGTTCCTGCCACTATCAATCAGGAAACGACAGAGGCCAAGGTTTCATAAATATTTTGTCACTCAGCTTGATAAATCTTTATAAATGCCTCATCTGGTGGTGGTTAACATCCGAACTGGGAATAGTGTACCACTTTGCACTATCGCAAATATGTACCATTTAATGCCCATAGATTTAAAGAGAACATCGGATGCAAAATTCACTTTTACATGGTGTTTGCATATAAATGTGCCTTAGCAGAGTGTGGACACAACCACCCTGCAATGATACAAATCTGTTAACTTCTGTTTTTAATCCATAAAAAACCTAAACAATCTCAATTATCAAGCCGTTTTGATTTTCTTAGCATTATTACATCATATTGCTTAGGCTCCGCCCACTACCACAAACGATTCCCATATCTGGGCTCGGGGTATCGGCCGATTCCGAGTGCTAATCCGATACCTGGGTGTGTAATTTTATATACAGCTGTAGATAATACTAATAAATTATTTTATGGTGTGCTTCAGACTTATCCCTTAATAAAACAAACATACAGTGATATATACAGTGAACTAGAGTATTTTTATTATATAACATACATTTGACAGCAACATTTTTTTTAATTAGTATTAGTAATCTGGTTTTCTGACGTACATCAGCCCTGTTTATAACAGAGAATTTTGGACAGAATTGGAAAGATTCTTCGTTTTATGTTTCTTATCTGAAACAGAAATGGCAGCGCTTATGAGTTGAACAAAGCGGTGGTCGCGCCAGTGTGACCGCTCACGAAAATTAGTAACACTGGCAGAAAAAATGGTCACAGTCTGGAGCCCTTTAATATTACTGCAAGTGTAACGCGCGCTTCAGTACAAGTAGTAAACAAAACCATGCGCCTATGCCATTCATTAACACAGAGCCACGCATAATTCTCGCATATTAGTCCATATCACGATTTGATTTAAGTGTAATGACCTACCTTTGATTAATTCATCAAACTTTGACAAATTCCGTGACGATCCGCGTTAAACTGTAAATTCCGTTTTATGACTGGATTCCGCGATTCCGTCCGTGTTTTCCGCATCGCGAAAATCATTAAGCCCTACATATGAGACATGTCGCCGTTTTACTGTCTGGTTGGTCCAGTCTGAGATACTGCCAAACAGCGGACATACTGCTAGCACGTTTGTATTTCTTCTTCGCTGCTCTAAACAGTGGTTGCTTGTGGCAACACAGCACTACTCCCTGTGTTTGCATTCTGAGCAGCGAAGAAGAACTGGCTTCCGATTTGCTAGCGGGAAAAACTTATATCTTGTTTAAGAAAATGGACATAGTTCTCAGAGTAATATGACACGTTGCACTACTTTTGTGTCCTCAAACGCTCGTTTTTTAGGTCAACAGTTTATAAAAACCTAGTTCTGTTTTTTTAGCTTGTTTACTGCACCTTGTCTCATAGCAGCTTTTAGACATTGTTCTGTTTTTTTGTTATATATAAGGAGTCTGCTTCCCGCTATACAAAGTCAATGGAGAGCGCTCTGTCTCTATGCCACCAAATTCACAAAAAAAAAAAAAAAACAGAAGAGAGGGGCGGGGCGAGCAGAGCTCATTATCATTTAAAGAGTCATGCACCGAAACGGCTCACTGTGAACAGAGCTGTTTTTGACAAGGTAAAAAGGGTGTTGTTCTGCACGACATTGAGGAATTTTAACCAAAATATGTTACAGACATTTCATGAAGACCGTAAGAAATCATACCAATTTGATAGTTCATGAAAAATTGATTAACAATGTATTTGCTCGTCCTCACGCCATTCAAAACCAAGGACTTCCATTCATCCCTGATACACAAATGAAGATTTTTTAATGAAACCTAAAAGATTTTTGTCCATTCATTGAAAGTCCATCCATGTATACAATACTTTTGCACTTCAAAAAGTTCATAAAGACATTGTAAAAGTAATGCATTAAGCAGTTTACACTTCATAGAGGTTTCATAGAGTTTTAATTTAGGCTTTTATAAGGTCAGCACAGCAGAAGCTCTAACGTTCGAGATCCAGTTAGGTTTGTTCTCACAAGTCAAGCAAGTACGATTGGGCTTCCCTTTACCATTTTTGATGTGCTCTATTTGTGCGTTGAAAAATGTTCATATGCGAATAAAAGCCAAAATTGAATACGGTTGTCATATAAAGCAATCGTGTTTCTTCACTTTCTTCACGTGCTTATTTCGGATGCATTGGCTTTCAGTGGATAAATGAATGTTATTATTTAAAAAAAATCATTAAAATTAAAAAAATATTCTTATTTGTACACTGAATATAGACAAGATCTAATAGGCTGGTAATGACATGGGGCTGAGTAAATATCAACTTTTATTTGACTCTTCCTTATAGCAATCTGAAGATTTCAGAGCTGTTACGGCTGAAGGCAAAAACTGAAAATGGCCAAATGCTGGGCTATTAATCTGACTGGCCAATATATCATCTAGTGCAGTCAAATCAATGAATCGCATGCAAATAAAACTTTGTGTTTACATGCGTGTGTGTGTTTGTATGTATATATTAATACACACACATACATGTATGTATTCATACACTGTAAAACATTTTCACCAAAAATTTAAGTTTAGCAGCTGTCTTAAGACTTTAAGTTAAATCAACTTAAGTAATTTAAGCTCACAGGTTATATCAACTCATTTTTATTGTGATAAGTTCAAATGATATGTAGTTTTAAGCTGATTTAACTTACGGCAGCTGCTGAACTTAGGTTTTTAAGTTGAACCTGGTGAAAACTTTTTACAGTGTATTTATATGTGATTTAAATGATTTGAAAATATAAATATACAGTATATTATTAATATTTCTTAAATATATATGCATATAATTATGCAAAGTATTATGAATATCTGTATCTATCTGTTTCAAAACACTTGAGATTTTGAAATGCATTGACTTCTAGGTAATTTCTTACAGTAATAACATATCAGACTTTCATAGCCTCTTTTTGCATGTCTGGAAATTTCCGTATTGCATCAGAACTGGTGTACTCATCACTGAACTTGTTCTGCACTGTTAGTCAGTCGCTGACAAATTACCCTTTTTAACCTATTAAAATAATATTGTTTAATAATAGCAATCAACCAGTAATCCAGGTGAAATGATGAAGTACTCATTGCCATTAAAGTACTTGATTTTTAATGTCCTTCAGTTCGAATCCATGAAGCATCTGTATTATTCTAGCTCTAGTCTATAAGGAAGTATGTTTTCATCTGCAAGTAAGAAAAAGCTCAAACTTGCCATACAGCTATAAAAACATTAAATGTCAGTACTTTAATATCAGTTTAAGTTTCTTCAGTTTTAAATAATGTGTCACTATATTTTGAAATGCAGTCAAAAGTATGACAGTGTGCTTTTGAATAAAAGTAAAAATGTAAAAAAAAAAAAAAAAAAAAAAGGTACCCAAGTGCCTTAAAATAGAAATACTTTATTACTTTCCTGGACATAATAGAGACCTTAAAGAAAAAAGCCAGCCTAACGCGTCTTGTTGTGTGTGCACATCTAAATGTGCTTTTTATTATTTCTGTTGGTCTACCAAGGTCACGTCAACATGTCAGTGACAAGGACTCCAACTGTATTTCTTGTTCTCTGTCCTTGTATTTGACAAACGCCCTGATCTCTGTAGTTAAAGCAACATGGCGGGTGGCGTTTGATTCTGGGCTGCTGATTGGTCAGAGCCGCTGTGTACTCCTCCAGATCTCTGTAGGACACTTCTCTAGAAAGCTGCTGAAAACATGCTGTGTTTTACCGCAAAATAGAAAACTCTAGTTCATGGTATGCAGTTACAAAGAAGTCTGGTAACCAGAAGAAAGCTATATAAACAGTTTAACATAATAGAAATGGTATTTGATGCTGTATATAACATGACCACAAATGTGCTCTAACTGGTCACCATTTCTTATTTTTAAACACATTTGGGCTTCATTAGTTAATTTTAAATGGTCACGCAGGAATAAATAAATGCCAAATAATAGCATCTCTTCTAAAACTAATACTTCTCAGGAGGTTGAGTGTGTGATTTGGATGAAAAAAAAGAAGACATTTGTTTTTGTTAAAAATAAATAAAAATTAATTAATTAATACATTAAATAAAAACTAATAACATGAATAAAAACTTCTAGTGGCAAACTTCCACTTTAATAAAAACTACGAATAATTTTGCCTTCACTGGTTAAATTGAAATGGTCCTGCCATGAGACAAATTTATTTTCCAAAGGATAAATATTCATGTAGTCTGTCAAAAAATAGTAGTATCTCTTCTGAAACTATAGAGAAACCATGTTTGAGGTTACTGGAGGCTTTTTCTCAGGAGAAACGTCTGTGGAGCAAGAGACAAAAACAATAAAATAAGTGGCGCTGATATCTCATTTAATATAAAAATATTAACATTGATTAAATCTATAACATTAATAAAAGTTTTAGTAAAATGAAATCAAAAGTGAATAAAATTTTCATAAAATAAAAATAATAAAATAAATTAAAATCCTTCTAGAGCATGCATTATATTTATAGAAATAAAAACTTCTAGTGGCAAACTTTCACTTTAATAAAAAAAAATACAGAGAACCTTTTAACTTAATGGTTAAATTTAATTAGAAATCATAAAATTAATTAAAACTGTAACATTAATACAACTTTTTAAATTAAATTAAATTAAAAATAAATTCATCCAGAGCACATATTGTATTTATAGAAATAAAAACTTCTAGTGGCAAACTTCCACTTTAATAAAAAACTATACAGAGATCCTTTTACCTTCACTGATTAAATTTTATTAGAAATTAAAATTAATTAAAAACTTTTTTATAATTAAATAATTTAAAATGAAATTTAATTCAATGAATGCATCCAGACTGCATAACTTTAAATGTACAGAAATTAATTTTCAGAGCTTTTCAGAACATCCATCTCATTCAACATAAAAAGAAATTTGAAAGTTATAAAAAGTAGTTTATTTAAATATTTTAAAATTTAGTTTTAATTAAATTAAAATAAATTATGCATCCAGACTAAATAACTTTAAATGTACAGAAATTAATTTTCAGAGCTTTAATAAAATGAACTAAAACTAATAACAATAAAAAAACGTTTTCAACATTAATTAAAAATGTAATTTCAATTTTAAAATTAAATTAAAATACATTTTTTATTCAATTAAATGATTAAATTATGCATCCGGACTAAATAACTTTAAATCAGAGCTTTTCAGAACTTCCTCATTTCCTCATTCAACACAAAAATAAAATAAGAAGTTATAAAATTAATTAAAACTAATAACAAAAAGAAAACCTTTTTAAACATTAAATAAAAAAAATGTTTACATTTTTGAATTAAATTAAAATAATTTTTAAATTACATTATGTGTCCAGACTAAAAAACTTTAAATGTACAGAAATGAATTTTCAGAGCTTTTCAGAACTTCCTCATTTCCTCATTCAACACAAAAATAAAATAAGAAGTTGTAAAATGAATTAAAACTAATAACAATAAGAAAACCTTTTTAAACATTAAATTAAAAAAAAAATCCAGACTAAAAAACTTTAAATGTACACAAATGAATTTTCAGAGCTTTTCAGAACTTCCATCTCATTCAAATTAAAAATAAATTTGAAAGTTATAAAAAATAGTTTATTTAAATATTTTAAAATTTAGTTTTAATTAAATTAAAATAAATTATGCATCCTAAATAACTAAATAACTTTAAATGTACAGAAATTAATTTTCAGAGCTTTAATAAAATGAACTAAAACTAATAACAATAAAAAAACGTTTTCAACATTAATTAAAAATGTAATTTCAATTTTAAAATTAAATTAAAATACATTTTTTATTCAATTAAATGATTAAATTATGCATCCGGACTAAATAACTTTAAATCAGAGCTTTTCAGAACTTCCTCATTTCCTCATTCAACACAAAAATAAAATAAGAAGTTATAAAATTAATTAAAACTAATAACAATAAGAAAACCTTTTTAAACATTAAATAAAAAAAATAAAATAAAAAATATCCAGACTAAAAAACTTTAAATGTACACAAATTAATTTTCAGAGCTTTGCAGAACTTCCATCTCATTCAAAATAAAAAGAAAATGAGAAGTTATTAAATGAATTAAAACTAATAACAATAAGACAACTTTTTTTAAAACATATATAAATAAATACAAATAAATATAAAATAAAAAATAATGTAGAGAAATTATTTTTAGAGCAAACCTCAACTTCAGTAAAAACGACAGAGATCCTTTTGCCTTGACTAGTTAAATTAAAATGCTCCTGTGGTGTGACAAACTCATTTTTCAAAGACCAAACATCCCATGCAATCTGTCAAACAACACAAGCATGCAGAATAATGATAAAGCAACTAGAAAATGCAGTTAAAAATAGTTGTAGATATCAATCTAATCGCACCACAGGACACGTCGACTTCCCACATTCAGCCTGTGAACGTTTCACTCGCAGCGCAAGTGGCAGGCCAATGTGAAATGTGGAGTTTGCAGCGTTCATTTTTTCCAGCCGCTGTGCTTTTTGAGTTAAGAACTGACCTTTAAATCTGCCACCAACATTTATAGTAACACTAGCAGCAGCGTGCGTGTATGTGGCGTGAGTGTCCGCGTGGGTGGCTGATTTGTGGTTCCCAGGGATGGAATGAAAAAGGAGAAGCAGCATGTATTATTCATACTGTCTTGTCGTTCCGTTGACGATGGCATTGAGCGCGCCTGCTTATCTGAGGTGGGGCGGCCCCGTAATCCCTCCTCGACAGGCAGGGTGTGGTCAGCTCCCTCAACGCCTCCTCTCACGCTCAGCTCTGTTGTTTCTCTCTAGGACATGGATCTGATAGATATCCTGTGGAGGCAGGACGTGGATCTGGGAGCGGGGAGGGAAGTGTTCGATTTCAGCTACAGACAGAAGGAGGTGGAGTTGCGGCGCCAGCGTGAGAAGGAAGAGGAGAAGCAGCAGCAGCGTCTGCGGGAGCAGGAGAAAGCGCTGCTCGCCCAACTCCAGCTGGACGAGGAGACTGGAGAGTTTGTGCCACGGAGCGCCCCGCTGACGCAGACCAGCACCACAAATGCTGAAATCGCACAGGTACGCCGCAGGAAGAGAGGTGTGCACGTACACATGGAGGCCAGCGGATTTGAGATCTGTCACACACACATACACACGTAGAGATACACATACAGTAGGTGCTCAGCAGGCCTCACCCTCCCCTCATATTACAGGGTGCAGCTGCTTAGTTGCTTGGTAACCGCCACTGTGGCATAATTACTGGATCTCAGGTGGTAAGCGCACTTCTACGAAGTGGAAAGCAAATAAACTCGCAAACGATCCCTGTACGACATTGATAGGACACTAAAGACCTCATTTCCCCTGAGGAGGAGAGGCACAATTGTGTTTCGCAAATGATTTCTGTCTTGTACGAAGTGAACGCACTTTAATTTCTCCTCAATTTTTGGAACGAGTTGCCTGCTTTTATTTAGCTGACTCAATCTTTTTAAAGTTTGAGACTTGTTCTTTTTTTTTTTTTCTAAAGCCATTGAGAGAAATTAATATATGAGGCAATTGTTGACATCTTAGCTTTTAAATGATGGCATAGCTTAGATCCTTTGAGAATGAGGAGAATTGTTTGATATTTAAATTAAATTAGCTGGAACTCTGGTTAAAAGAAAAGAAAAGTTGACATAATAATGTTACAAATGTTAACATTAAAGCTGCGAGCAGCGATGAACGGGCCCTCGCACCTGGGCTCACCGCCGACCGGGGGCTTCAGGAAATCAGCAAACGGTGGGCAGTATGCTTTTAAAACAGTAAATATAGAAAAAATATGTCATAAGTCATTTAAATATGCCAAACTTGCCGCTGCCAGATGGTGGCGCTATGCCTATAACTGATTATTGGCATGTAGATGTGTTCAGGCCAGCACTATTATCAAACATATGAAGTTTGGTGCAGATTGACCTTGGTATGTTTGAGTTAGTGAAAGATATGATATATCCTGCTGCCAACAAGTGGCGCTATGATAATATCTGAATATTGGCCTTTAGGTGTCTTCAGGCCAGGACTCTTACCAAACCTGTGAATTTTGTGGCAGATCAGACATTTTATGGCTAAGTTATAACAACTGAATGAAAACTCAAGATCCTCACAATTTAACATCTCTAAGGCCTCAAGATCAGACTGACCAAATATAATGTTGATTTAATTAAATGCAATCAATGCAAGGACTTCAGATAATGCCAACTGTGAACCAATATGCAAAATTTTCCCTATACTCTGATGATGATGATAAGAACATGATTCATGATGATAACAAAATGTTATTATTGCTTGCTTTACGTCCACCACTTCTGCTTAAATGTCATTGTTACCTATCTGTACAAGTTTTGTGTGGATATTGCTTTGCTGGTGACTCCTCCTGTTACAAGGCATCACTCTTAAGCGCTACATAACTAAGAATCAATAAGGAAGACGGTGCCCAGTTGGCACATGCATTCACAGTAACCCTCTGCTAGTTTGGATTTTAAGTTTACAGAATTGAAAGGGTTAGACTTTAAAATCAACACACAGACACATACACACAAAATATAAAATGTTGCCATCCAGTTTCATTTGTTAAAATTAACTATATTAGTTAACATGACCAATAAATAAATAGCATTTATTAATGTTAATTAATATTAAGCTAAAAGAAGTATTCATATAAAGTTTATGTACTGTGTATTAACATGAACATGAACGCAGTTCATGTGGGTGTACAGCAATACACAATAAAGTGCTCTATAAATGCTTCATTCTTTCAAAATATCTTTAAAAATCAAGTTGAGTATTTTAACGGGGTGATATATATATATATATATATATATATATATATATATATATATATATATACATATATATAACTGATCTTAAAATTATGGTTTTCAGATGTTTTGAAGAGATAACAGTAACGTTTGTTTTGTTGTCAAAGTTTGTCTTAATTTTTTATTATTATTATTTTATATTCAATAAACAACACTATGTAAATATTGTCTATTAATGAAGATAAATTGATCATGCTAAAAAGTTGTATTTTTTTAAATCTTTTGCTATGTGACTGAATAGGACAAGTTCATGGTACAGTTAAGTAAAAAATAAATAAAAAACAACAACTGCAAAATACGAACAATGAAAGACTTAGTGACCCTTTATATTTTCTCAAAATATCAGACTCTCAAAGATCAGACATATTTATGTAATTACAATACATATGTGCATTTTTTGTTCAAAGATGGTCTGTAGGATGGCTCTCTACTCTGTCACCCTCTCTGCCTCTCACCCCTCCCCCCTGCAATAATGAGCTTCTCTGTGCCTGACTGAACGCACACACATACTGTAGAGACATTCACCAGAGTGACAGCAGGTTTCTGAGTTATTTTTTTAATTTTCTTTAATTCATTGAAGCTTGTATAAAATTTATATTTCCAGCACTTGCTCAGAATGATTAGATCTCTGTGTGAAAAAAGTTTTAAAGAGTTTGGATGCTGCACTTTAAAGATATAAAAAATTAGGGTTATGTTTTTTACTACATCTTTAAAAAATCACCACGTCAACACCGTTCGAGATATCCAAAATCCGCTCGCAATTTAACATCTTCAGAATCTTCTCTTCATGTTAAAAAAGTTTGGTGTGAACAGCTGGTTGTTCTTAGGAGTAGTGTGAATTTGTTTACTACCTGATTTTTCAAAAAATCCACCTTCAAATCAAAATAGCCGGCTTTCTGTTGGTCTTAGCTAATGAGTTTGATTTAGAAAGTTGTCCAGATTGATGAGAACAATATAAGTACAGAGTTTGGTGACTGTAGGAAAAACTAACCCCCCAACTTTTGTCAAAAGATGGCGCTATAGAGTGCCTGCTCCACGCCCATTTATGACCTTTTGCCAGTGTCTAATTATTATTAATATTGATGTGTGTGTTGAGTTTCATGAAATTCTAAGCATGTTATCTGCCTCGAAAAGACAGGAATGTAATTTTAAAGTTTGACACGTTGCCATGGCAACAGCATTTGATTTATCATCGACCCCTTTACATATTCTTATTGGCCGTGTTTTGACATGATTTTGATGAAGTTTAAAGAAAATCGATTAAAATTAAGAGGCTGATTTCAAAGCATTTTGAAAATGACACGTTTCCTGCTGCCAGTTGGTGGCGCTATAACTTTGACTCATAATAGTCACATTTATGGAATCGTCATCATACAAGGAACAAACTGGTGAAGTTTCATCAGAATCAGGCAATGTGTGCAACAGTTATTAGACACTTCCTGTTTCTCATTTCTCGCCATAACTTTGTCGCCTTGCCACGGCCAAACCGTTCGAGATATCAAAAATCTCCTCGCAATTTAGCGTCCCCAATGTCTTGAGATCATGCTGACCGAGTTTGGTGACAATCCCATGGAATTCCTGGGAGGAGTACGTTAAATTCCAGAGCATGCGCTTTTTAAACAGCCCTAAATATCTCACTTCCTGTTGCGTGGAGCCCATGACATAGAGTACAAAAGTTGTTCAGCTCGATGAGTTCTATATGTGTACCGAGTTTCATATCAATACGTGCAAGTATGTGTGCGCAGTACATCAAGTTTTCAAACTGTGTTCCAGGGGGCGCTGTAGAGGCCCTGAACAACGCCCGGGTCCCAGCCTCTGTGGCGTCCGGACGACGGCAGATTCCAACGTGTGTGCAAATTTTCAAGAGTTTTTGAGTATGTTAAGGCCCCCAAAAGTGCCCCAACGGTTGAAAAAAAATAAAAATAAAAAAAAAAAAAAAAAACAAATAAGAATCCTTAGAAGAACAATAGGGCCTTCGCCCTTTTGGGCTCGGGCCCTAATTAGCTAACTGCACTGCGATCTGACATGAGCTAACAATGACTAACGTTAACTAAGATTAATTAATAGTGCAATTCATGTATTGTTCATTGTTCATTCATGTTAGTTAATACATTAATTAATGTTAACAAATGACACCTCATTGTAAAGTGTTACTAAACTTACTAAAAATCAAAACTTTAGGCACCCTAGGTAAACTTCTGATGGTGAATTTTCCACTAAAGCAGAAGAAAATAATCGATTTAATGTTATAAATATTCCATTCATAAATGAATACGAAATAGCATTAATAAAACTATTTATTTAATTTAATTTAATAATTAAAGCCTCTGGTGGAACTCTGCTTAAAACAGAAATAAAATAAATAAATAAATGTAATTTAATTTATAGAAGTACAATTTTAATTCAAATGAATTAAATTAAATTAATATAAGTACAATTAATCAAATAAAATAAGACTTTAGGCATCCTAGGTAAACTTCTGATGGTAAATTTTCCACTGAAGTAGTAGAAGAAAATAATTAATTTAATGTTATAAATATTCCATTGATAAATAAAGTTGAAATAGGACTAATAAAACTATTAATTTAATTTAATTTAATAATTGAATTTAATTTGTGTACATCTGGTGAAACTCTGCTAAAAACAGAAATAAATAAATAAATGAATGTAATTTAATTGATAGAAATACAATTTTAATTCAAATGAATTTAATTATTAAATTTAATTTTAATTAAATTAATTTTAATTAATTTAATTGAATTAATATAAGTGAAATTAATAAAATAAAATAAGACTTTAGGCATCCTAGGTAAACTTCTGATGGTAAATTTTCCACTGAATTAGACGAAAATAATTCATTTAATGTTATAAATATTCCATTGATAAATAAAATTGAAATAGGATTAATAAAACTATTAATTAAATTTAATTTAAATAGTGTACATCTTGTGAAACTCTGGTAAAAGCAAAATAAAATAAAATAAAATGAAACGAAATAAAAACTTTTAATTTTCTGATGGTAAATAAATTTAATTTTCCATTAAATAAAATGGAAAATAATTAATTTAATGCTATTAATATTCCATTAATAAATATAGTTATAGTTAATAAAACTATTAATTTAATTTAATTTGTGTACATCCGGTGGAGCTCTGGTAAAATAAAACAACTTAAAATAAAAACTTCAGGCATCCTGGGTAAACTTCTGATGGCAAATTTTCCACTGAGGTAAAATTTATTAGAAGGTGCACAAGTCAAAATGTTTTTAGCAGACAGATTTGATTAGATTAATAGATAGTTGATATGTTTTTGAATAGCAAATATATAATTTCAAATAAAGATTCCAGCGAAGGAAGAGTTTACAGCTCTAAAATGATAGACTTTGATTTCTTGGCAAGTCATAGCATAATTTTTTTTTTTTTTATAATATAATAAATAAATAAAAATAAAATAAAATTCTTGATACATCCTAAGAAATCAAAATCCAAAGCACATCCAAAAAAACACTTCCACTTTAGTAAAAACTACAAAGATCCCAATCCTGTTGAAATCAGTAGATGAAATTATGGACAGTCAAAAAGCTCAAGTCAGTCCAGTCCTAGAATCTGCATTTACATGTATGTTTTCTGCTGTGTGTGTAAATGTTTTTAAGGATGTATTTGACTGTGTACGTGCAGAATGGAGCTTTCGCAGAACCGGTCGCTGATGCCATGTCATTCGACGAGTGCATGCAGCTCCTGGCTGAGACTTTTCCACTAGATGAGCCAGCTGAGGTAATTACGGGATATATGTCTCCCATATAACACCTCACACCTCATGGTAACATAACCCCTATACATGTCACTGCACTTCAGTCTAATTATCTCTCTCTCTTCTCTGTTGTCTATGCAGTCAGCGCCGCCTTGCCTGGATACCTCCGTTCCTCCTTCCACAGATCTTATGATGCCCCCAGAAATCCCAGCTTTTACCCAGAATCCTTTGATGCAAGGCTCTCTTGATCAAGCCTGGATGGAGTTGCTCTCACTTCCAGAGTTGCAGGTATGAACCCTAAACTAGACCTTATTAACACCCTAGAATCGGTGAAGGGTCCAAAAATGTGGATGCTGGCCGTGAAACAGACTTAGGCTCAATCCCAATTCTACCCCTTACCCCTACACTTAGCCCTACCCCTCCGTTTGGCGCGTTCACGTGAAGGGGTAGGGGTGTCTCATTTCTCTTTTGGTTGGAGGGGTAGGGGTAAGGGGAAGGGCCAGATAGCCCTCCAAACGAAGATTTTTCAGGACCTCACTTCAAAGGAAGGGCTAAGAGAAATTTCCAACATGGCTGCTCACTCGAGCAAGCAGACTCGTAAATATAAGTAATTTTTGCCTTTAATAAGGATTTTCATGACAATGTTTCATTATATGTATATTACCTTCAATCTTATGTTTGTGTTTATGGTGTTGTTTTGTAAATAAACGTTTGCAAAAAAATCGCTAAAGTTTGCTAGCAGATAGCACTGATTGCACGATATTACAAAATATATTTTTATGTCATACACTTGACTGCATGTTAGAAACACGAAAGACCAGTGGCACGGCAATTTGCAACGGTGGTGTAGTGGAGGGTGTACGCAGGTAACGTATACGGTGTATACACACTTCCACTTTTTAAATCCCCTCTGATGCGCATTATTCAGTGTCCTGCATTCGCCAAAATCATGGCAGTCCACCACATCCAGTCATGTGAATAAATGTAAATATTCGCTCAAAACACCCAATAAAGGCAGTGATGATGCAGTCAGGACCGTGGAGCCGGCTTGCTTTGAAATGTATTTAATGATTGCGCCTAACGCACCTGCGCCCGCTCACCGCACCAGTAATTTAAATCAGTACATAATAATAAAAACGATACCTTACAAATAAAAAGAAGCTGATTTTTACGATCAGAAATTTCTTAAACCAGTGAACCCCTATAAACATTTTAGTCCAAGAATCCAGAAAACGTTCAAAACGAAATTCACAAATGAAGCATATATACTTCTCCAGGCACCACTACACTGATTAGCAATTTGCCGCGCATGTGATAATGCGTTGTTTGTTTTGCTTACGGCCACATGTGAATGAATGGTGCGTACACCGTACATTTGTACTTTTTGCAACATGACAACATTTTGACATCTTGGAATGAGTGATAAACATCTGCGCATGTCCTCTGACATAACATTAGGAACTAGCGACAACGTATGATGACGTATCACAGTGTTGTAGTGGTGTCCCATTTCTTAGGGGAAATATTTTAGCCCTTCCCCTTTACACTTTGTTTCAAGGGACAAGGGGAAGGGGCGAGGGGTAGGCGAAGGGGTAGAAAATAGAATTGGGATTGGGCCTAAAATACTACATAAAATATTTTTTTACTCACAACTACTTACGACATGCTAAATAAAAGTTCTTAAAAGATGCACGTCCAAATGTTTTTTTTGTTTTTTTTTAAGCCAATCATTGGTACGTCTTTGCAAAACGAGTCAGTTTCCCAAGATTTCGGCCAACAGAACAGGTTTATTTACACCCCTAAGCCAATTTATACTTGCATTTAATGCTTGGCTAGTGTTAATTATGGACACTGGGTAGATAATATGCCCCCAGCTCTACAAACACTTTTCAACACCTTAACATGACACCTATTTTGAGATAACACACTCCAAAATGATATTTTGTCATTGTTTACTGGCTCTCATGTCATTCCAAACCCATAAAACTTTTGCTCATCTTTTAAACACAAAGATATTTTTAATGAAACCTGAGAGATTTCTCTCTTCATTGAAAGTCTATTCCACTATAACTGAGACTTCAAAATGAAATCATAAAAGTAATCCACATGATTTGTGACCCTGGAGTCTTAAGTAGCACGGGTATATTTGTAGCAATAGCCAAAAATACATTGTTTGGGGCAAATTATCAATTTTTCCATTATGCCAAAAATCGTTGGGATAATAAGTAAAGATCATGTTCCATGAAGATATTTTGTAAATTTCCTACCGTAAATACACTACCAGTCAAAAGTTTGGACACACTTCCTCATTCTCTTTGATGGGGAAGTGTGTCCAAACTTTTGACTGGTAGTGTATATCAAAATTTACATTTCTAAGAACTTTCCATTTCCATTTTCCATTGCTAAGAACTTAATTTGGACAAATTTTAAGGTGGTTTTCTCAATATTTTGATTTTCTTTGCACCCTCAGATTTCAGATTTTCAAATTATTGCATCTCTGCCAAATATCCTCCCATTCTTACAAACCATACATCAATGGAAAGCTTATTTATTCAGCTTCAGATGATGTATAATCTAATGTTTTGTAGTCCAGGGTCACAATTGAATTCAAGTTCAATTCAAGTCTAAAAGGACACCTCCTGATGAACAGATTTAATTTATTCACATATAAACATTACTGTGCTCAAACTTTAGGATATTTTTATGGACTTTTTGAAGTATCAAGGTTTGGTTTTGGTTGTGTGGACTTTCAGCGGAGGGCTAGAAATCTTTCAGGTTTCATTAAAACATCCTCTTTCGTGTTTCAAACAAAACTCATGAGGGTGAGTAAATGATAACAGAGTTTTCAATAAATGTGAACTACTTTAAAATCGTTTGTAGAGAGAGGTTGTAAGGTGCTTCTTTGTGTACTCTGGTTTATACCACCTGTGGTTTAGAAAGTCACAAACAACCCTGTTGCTGAGCTACAAGCAAATGACCCTCCCTGAGCTCATGCTGCGGTTTGTCGAGCGACTCAGGATGTATACTTCATTTGTTTTTCTTTGAATTTAACCATTTTTACCTCAGTACACAAAGAAGCTGGTTAGCTAAACAAAAATGGTTTAAAGTTAAAGTCTTGTCATGTGACTCAAAGTCAACGTCAACATTCCCCAGTGCATTGAACTCTGCGGAGCGAAGCGTCAAGCTACTACCGAGCAGGTCGAGCGTGAAAACACTCAAAAGTTCAAACAACTGTATCTTTGCCAGACAATGTGAAAGAGTCTAATATTGTAACCCGTTTCTCTTTGGATTATAATGTTCACATGCTGTTCTTTTGCATTTTTAGCAGTGCCTCAACATGCAGATGCAGGAGTCGTTGGATATGGATGGATTTATAAAACCTTCAGCAGAAGCACAGGACCCAAACTACAGCCAATATCTGCCTGGGATGGACCATCTCCCGTCTGTGCAAACAGAGGTGTGTCCTCCCGAATACGTCAACACTTATGATGGATCCTTCAACACTATGGTCTCACCCAATCTCAGCCAGATGAGTTTGAACGTCCCCGATGTGGGGGCCGAGTTTCGACCTGAGGAATTTAATGAGATGTTTTATCCTGAGATGGAGGTTAAAGTGAACAGTGGCCCTATTGCAACTGACGGAGGAAACATGGCTGAGATCTCCAGCGATCCTCCTGTGAACCCCATGGATCTCCACAGCTTCTCACCTGGAAGCTTCAGCTCAGGAAAACCAGAGCCTATGTCCGAATTCCCAGATTCAGATTCTGGCTTGTCGCTGGACGCCAGTCCTCACATGAGCTCTCCTGGGAAGTCCTTGAACGGAGACGGATCCTTCGGTTTCAGCGACTCCGACTCGGAAGACATGGACAGTAGTCCTGCTGGCATGGAGTCAGATTACACTGAGATATTCCCGCTGGTTTACCTTAACGACGGAGCGCAGGCATTTCTCTCGGAGAAACCCCCTGGAGAAGCACGGGAGATGAAAGCCAAGAACCCAAAGATAGAGCCGGCTGAGGCCAGCGGCCACTCCAAACCTCCTTTTACCAAAGACAAGTTGAAGAAACGCTCTGAGGCCCGGCTCTCCCGTGATGAACAGAGAGCAAAAGCCTTGCAGATCCCGTTTACTGTGGACAAGATCATCAATCTGCCTGTGGATGATTTCAACGAGATGATGTCCAAACACCAGCTGAGCGAGGGCCAACTCGCCCTCGTCAGAGACATCCGCCGGCGGGGCAAGAACAAGGTCGCTGCGCAGAACTGCCGCAAGAGAAAGCTGGAGAACATTGTGGGCCTGGAGTACGAGCTGGACTCACTCAAAGAGGAGAAGGAGCGCCTGATGAAGGAGAAGAGCGAGCGCAGCACCAGTCTGAAAGAGATGAAGCAGCAGTTGAGTACCTTGTACCAGGAGGTCTTCGGTATGCTTCGAGATGAGCAGGGCAAGCCTTTCTCGCCCAACGAATACTCCCTTCAGCACACAGCGGACGGCACCGTGTTCCTCGTTCCTCGCCTTAAAAAGACTCTCGTTAAGAACAACTAGCTTCGTTCCTTCTACTTTTCCCTTCCACACTTGCTTCTGTTTTTTGGTACTGCTTTTCTCTTGCTAACGCCGTGTCCTGACCAGGTCTCGCTATAAAATCTCACTGGTCTAAAATCTGGCTACATGTTCCTTTACATTAAACATCATCAGATATGTTCCTACTTGGCACAATTTAGTCGCATGTAGTGTCCACAATATCGCTGACTTCTGAAACTTGTCATTTTGTGAGTGGTTAGGACACGGTGTACGTTTTACGCAAAGGAACCAACTAAATAGGAGCGTATTTTTGCTTATACATCCACTGTTGAAATGGCAGAACTATTATATACGTTTTGCGTATTCTACTTTCCTAATATTCTTAACCTCCGTTGGATTTTGTACTCCTTTATATTTTCTCTGAGATTCTTTTACCTATATGGTTTGTAAATACATTTATACTTTATTTGCTATTGAGATAGGAACAAATGTACTGTATATATATAGAAAAATAGAACACGTTTTAGTATGCTAAAAATGGTTGTGATCATTTTAAGTCTGCACTTACGTCAGTTTTTATATCTTAATTTACTATTCTATTGCTATTTTACCTCTTGACTTTATGGCTTTATATAATAAATAAATATTTAAACTTGTGAAGTGTAATGACGTCTTTAATGGGAGTTGGTTTGTGATGGTTCGTTGACTGAGTGGGAAAGAGGAATTGATATTAACAAGATGGAATAAGGAAGTAGCATCAGAAACGGACATTACATACAAAAATATCGAAAGCAGTGACCTATATTTTAGAGACTGATGGTTCAAATACAGTTGAAGAATCTGAAAACGTTAATTATTTTACCAAAATAAGAGGGATCATACAAAACGCATGTTATTCTTAATTTAGGACTGACCTGAATAAGATATTTAACATAAAAGATGTTTACATATAGTCCACAAGAGAAAATAGTTACATTTATAAAAATGACCCTGTTCAAAAGTTTACATACACTTGATTCTTAACACTGTATTGTTACCTGAATGATCCACAGCTGTGTTTTTTTGTTTAGTGATAGTTGTTCATGAGTCCCTTGTTTGTCCTGAACAGTTAAACTGCCCACTGTTCATCAGAAAAACCTTCAGGTCCCACAAATTCTTTGTTTTTTGTTTTTTAGCATTTTTGTGTATTTGAACTCTTTCCAACAATGATCCACCTGATTTCACACTGAGGGATTCAGGAAAAACAATGCATTATGACCCGGGGGTGAAAACTTTTTGAATTTGAAGATCAGGGTAAATTTAACTTATTTTGTCTTCTGGGAAACATGTAAGTATCTTCAGTAGCTTCTGAATGGCAATACTAAATTAAAAAATATGATATTTCTAAAAAAAAAAAAAAAAAAAAAGTACACATCTTCATTCGGTTTCAAAAGTTTTCACCCCCTTGAAAACCCTGCCATTGTTTTTACTTCTGGACCAACAGTGAGCGTTTGAACCTTCTGTAATAGTTGCATACGAGTCTCTCAGTTGTCCTCAGTGGGAAAAGATGGATCTCAAAACAATGCAGTCATTGTTGGAAAGGGTTCAAATACAAAAAAAATGTTGGAAAACCAAAGAATGCGTGGGACCTGAAGGTATTTCTGAAGAACAGCAGGCAGTTGAACCATTCAGGACAAACGAGGGACTCATGAACAACTATCACTGACAAAAACCAACAAAAAAACAGCTGTGGATCATTCAGGCTACAACACGGGAATCAAGCGTCTTTAATGTGAAATATCCTATTCAGGTCAGTACTAAATTAAAAAAAATAACATGAATTGTGTATGATCCCTATTATTTTGGTAAAATAATTAACATTTTGCACATTCCGCAAACTTTTGACTTCAACTGTATGTGTGCTACAACACTAAGCTGCCTAAAATGCCTTGTGACATTTCAAAAAACCCGAAACACCAGTTATTTAAGACATTGAGCAAAAATGATGAAGCTGAAAAGTGAAAAACAGTCATATTGTATCTAATGCAGTGACATTAATCCAGTTTAAGTGTAACTTAAGAGTCCAAATTCGTTTTGAGGCCATGACATCATAAAAACTGGAAGAAAGTTGTTCATTATTTGAGGTTTTTAGTTCAAATAGTTTTTCTTGGTAGCAGACTTTCTATTTTGGCTATCCACCAACATTGCAGAACACTACATGCTCACAAAATCTACCCCAATTCGTGAGATTTAACAAATCATAAGCCTTGAAAGGCCTTTTTTTGTCAAGCCTGCTGTGTTAGCAAGTTTCAACCAAATCCTCCTCAAGCGAACAGTCCCAGTCTCCCAGTGTTATGCAACAGAGCTGAATTGTTTGGCTTTGGCCCATGTTAGACATGCCTTCATTAAAGCCCCGCTGGACAAAGTACTCCAGTGGAGTTGTTTGCACTGCCAGCCACTTTCACCCACGCACAGCACCTTTGAACACACCAAACCCTTTCCTTTGCACACTACAGTAGCTCTCCATTATCAGCTAGTCACGCTACACCAACAGGGCCAACCTGTTCACAGACCTGCATTTACAAGTCACAGTGTAGGATCCTTTTTCACTGTATGAAGTAAAGATTAAAAAAACAAGTGAAAAATGTCTTACTGAATCCTTCTTTTGTTCTAATGACACGTCAGTCTTATTACAGCATTAAACTGCAATTCATTCTCTCCTGTCAATAGACTCAACCTACAGCAGAGTTACATAAATGAGCAACGTTACAGCAAATGATAGGGCTGTACGTTGAATGTTTAATTTCTTCCGAGTGATAGCATGTGACTTATCTAGGCCACCAACATTATCTTAAACATTTACCAATAGTCCTGACCTTGATTCAGTGTCAAGGGAACAAAGTCCCCATGACAGGTTTTGTAGTAAGATAAGCATTGCGTGAGAAGAAAGGTTCAGGCCCTGCGCTGAGTGCGCTCACACAGGAATAACACAAACACAGTAAATTAAACATTCTCGGGGGGTTCAAATGTTTTTATTATCAAAGTCAACATTTGGCAATGCAATCACACTTCATTCAAGTGGTGTTTTATGACTATAAAATATGATGTAAATATACATGGATTTATCCTGAAAGACAAAACATCCTCCAACAAGAAAACTATACTAAAGTGTATTCCGAAGTCCATGTTATGAACATCCAGAATCTGTGTGTAATAATGACTAAATAAAACGTTCCTGCCAAGTGAATAATACTGTACTCACGTGTGCACTAGTGAATCTCAATCTCAATAAAACTAAACTGGGACACACTCCATGCTAAAATCAAATGAAGCAATCTACTGCGTGCTGCCAGCCAATTATGGTTTGGCTTGGCTTCTGTCAAATTTACTTTGTGTGCAAAATTTCCGCAGGCAAAATTCAGTATCGATAGGAAGCCACATGATTGGGAATTTCACTTGTGGGACGTCTTCCCCATTTGGATTGCACAATGGATTTGATTTTGTTAAACCATGCAAGTTCTCTGCATGGACCAATATACAGTGCCTTGCGAAAGTATTCATACCCCTTCGTTTTTTTTCCACATTTTGTTATGTTGCAGCCTTATGGTAAACTGCTTTAAATTACTTTTTTCCCCACATCAATCTACACTCCCTACTCCATAATGGCAAAACAGGTTTTTAACATCTTTGCAAATTTATTAAAAATAAAAAACTTTAATTATTCCGTTGCACAAGTATTCATACCCTTATCTGGGACAGTTGAAATTTAGCTCAGGAGCATTCATATTGCTTGTAGATGTTACTACACTTTCGAATGCAGTTGAACTGTGGCAAATTCAATTGAATAGGTATGATTTGGAAAGACACACATGTCTTAATAAGAGGTCTAACAGCTGAAAATGCATATCAGAGCAAAAACCAAGCCCTGAGGTAACAAAAAACTGCCTGTAGAGCTTAGAAACGGGATTGTGTCAAGCCACACATCTGGGGAAGAGTTCAGGAAAAATTCTGCTGCATTGAAGGTTCACAGAAGCATGTAGTCTCCGTTACCCTTAATGGAGGAAGTCTGAAACAATCAGGACTCTTTAGAACAGAAGATAAGCTCAATGCACCAAAATATTCAGATAGCCTTAATGAAACCCAAAAGTTTCACCTTCCAACAGGACAATGACCCTAAGCACACAGCAAGAGTGGCTTATAGAGAACTTGAGTGGCTCAGCCACAGCCTGGGCTTGAACCCAATCAAACATTTCTAGAGAAACATGAAAAAAAGATGACAGAGCTTGAGAAGTGAAGAGGTGAGGCGAAGAATGGCAGAAAACTGCTAAATGTTGATGTGAAAATCTTGTCGCATCATACCCAAAAAGACTTGAGGCTGTAAAGGTGCTTCAGCTAAGTACTGAGTTAAGGGTATGAATACTTATGCAATGTACTTATTTCAGTGTTTTTTTTTTATATATAGATTTATGAAGTTGTGACAAGTCTGTTTTTGCTTTGTCATTATGGTGCATAGAGTGTAGAAAAAAAGTTTAAACGTAAGGCAGCAACATAAAACATGAAAAAAATGAAGGGGTATGAATACTTTCGCAAGGCACTGTAAAGCATCGTTTGGAATTGGCCTCTGCGTAAGCACTGCTTCACTCACCGCTACACTACTGACAATGAAACTTCTTTGCTTGTGAAATTTTGCCTAATGGTGTTTTCATATTTCACTGGCAAAATCAGTTTATTGTCTATTGAAATTAGTCTAGAGTAATTTAGTCAGCTCACACAGAAGTCACTTTCAAACAAAGCAGAATCCACTTGACCAACCTGAACCCATTGCAAAATCTGTGTGGGGAAATCTTTTGCCCTCATGCAAAATTCCAGATTGCTATTTAATATGACTTGACTTCGCCAGCTAAAATTAGGAGGAAAGTGGTAAATGTGACTAACGTGAATGTGTCCCAAAATGGTATTAAAGGGACAGCTGACCCAAAATTCTGTTATTAATTACTTATCCTCATGTTGTTCCAAATTTAAAACCGTTGTTCATTTTCAGAACACAAATTAAGATATTTTTGATGAAATCCGAGAGCTTTCTGACCCTGCATAGACAGCAATGCAACTAACACATTCAAGGCCCAGAAAGGTATTAAGAAAATCGATAACATAGTCCATGTTACATCAGTGGTTCAACTGTAATATTATAAAGCTAAGATAATACTTGTGCACACAAAGACTGACATGGAAGAGAAGAAATTATTGAATAATTGAAGTCATTATTTGTGACCCTGGACCACAAAACCAGTCTTAAGTAGCAATAGCCAAAAATACATTGCATGGGTCAAAATGATCAATTTTTCTTGTATGCCAAAAATCATTATGATATTAAGTTAAGATCATGTTCCATGAAAATATTTTGTAAATTTCCTACCATAAATATATCAAAACTTGATTTCTGATTAGTAACATGAATTGCTAAGAGCTTCATTTGAAGCTGAATATTTTGATATTTTTGCACCCTCAGATTACAGATTTTCAAATAGTTGTATCTCAGCCATATATTCTCCTATCCTACCAAACCATACATCAATTGAAAGCTTATTTATTCATATTTTATACAATGTATACATCTCAATTTCAAAAAAGGAACCCTAATGACTGTTTTGGTGGTTTTGTGGTCCAGTGTCACATTTGTGTTTTCTTTGTACACAAAAAGTATTCTCATAGCTTCATAACATTACAGTTGAACCGCTAACGTCCCATGAACTATTTTATCAATGTCCTTACTATCTTTCTGGACCTTGAACGTGGTAGTTGCTGTCCATGCAGGGTCAGAAAGATCTCAGAATTTATCAAAAAAAAATTTCTTAATTTGTGTTCAAAGATAAACAAAGGTCTTACCAGTTTGGAACGACATGAGGGTGAGTAAATAATGGCAGAATTTTTATTTTTGGGTGAACTATGGGTTTACTTGGGGTGACCAAGGACAATACTAGAGTCAAATGCAGTTTCTGAGTCTCTGCAGGAGGATATCTCCAACAAATCCACATATATTTTGCACGTTTTAATCTTACCCATCCAGAACCGTCGCTGAAAATGTTTCATAAAAGCTTTCAGCCACTTACTGTAGACCAGGCGCTGCTTTTCCCATCTGTAAATTAAACAGAAGAGTTACTCTTACCTGCTCCTATGACTCTTTCTTCCTCTTCTTCTGTCTGTCTCAAACCCTCATACTCATGGGTCTCTCGCTAGCATTGGCTTTCCGCTAGCCTTCCTTCCTTCGCTCTCGCGGGATACAGCTAGTCTCACCGAAAAAGACGCTAGCTTTCTGGAGACACTCTGGCTGCCTGGTCCAGTCGAGGCTGGGATCGACCTGCCAGTCTGAGAGCCGTAAAACTTCCTGTTGCCAGTTCGTCTGTCTAGGCCTGGAGGCCTTTCTACTCTCATACACAACAACACGCGCTCAGGAAAGCTGCACTCGCGACTTCAGACTCAATGACGCACTAAACGTCGTTAGGCAAGTTACTACACAACTTTATTTCAGCTGGTTTCTTTTTCAATCGTCAAAATAGTTTAACAATCTAGACTTCTCTCTTTACAGGATTAAGGTGTTTACATGCTCTCAGATCTGATCAAATCTACTCCGTAACTCAGAATAAACAACACATGTACTGCGTACTCACAATATATAAAAATACACGTGACATCACAGTCTTCAAATCAAAAAATAAACATACGTTTTTTTGTTCTCCAAATAATAAGGCCACAACATATTGCATACTCACAGTAAATGATATTTAGGACTATTCTGACTACTGTGTTTGATAACATACTACGTTTCACTCTCAAAAAAAGGGGTTGATAAGCACAAAGAAAAATCAAGCACGTGAAGGAATGTGCATCCACTAGCACACACTAGTTGTAGAGGAGTGTCTGTCTACACTCTGTCGTGGCTAACGTTTAAGACCTATAACTGGCAGATCTTGGCCCCTTGCACTCTTTCTCAGTAATCTTTCCTCATCTCTCCTCATCACCATCTAACTCTGGATCTGAGGCCTGTTGAACAGACACAGGGTAAAACGTCACCAGTCATCCTGTGTTACACGTCTGTGGAGTCTGTGTGCTCTAGAGGTGGCGCTGGACTTACCACAGACAAATCGATCTGTTAATATCTCCTGGAACCGTAGCCTCCGCCACTGCCGCCGCTGCCACCCCCAGAGCCATATCCACCTAAATATAACAATGCACATGATCAGGCTCACACGCAGTGGTCTCAGTTTTGATGTGGCATGCAGTGGACTGGATTTTCTGTACCTCCGTAAGGTCCTGAGTTCCTTCCTCCAAAGTTATTTCCCTTCATGGGGCCGTAGTTGGACTGTTGTCCTGCGTAATTCCCAAAATCGTTGTAATTTCCTCCTCCTCCACTGCCTCCGCCACCACCACCGCCACCAAAGTTACCTGCCATGCAGGTAAAACATTTGGGTTAATAGCAGAACTAATAAAAATTATCTATAATGCCCTGCAAAAAATGCTATTCCTTATAGCTTTATAGCTAGATTTTATCATCTAGTAAATACATCTTAATTTTAGATTTTATACATATTTTGAATAAAACCAGACAATAATATGCCTAAAAAGATAAGCCTTTTTTTTTTTTGCAGTGCATGGTTTTCACAAAAACATTAAGCAGCTGAAGTGTTTTTAACATCGATAATAATAATACATTTTTGAATCAGCAAATAAGTACACTGCCAGCCAAAAGTTTTTGAACAGTAAGTTGTTTTTGGAAGTAGTAAACTTTGTAAAATTGTGAAATATTTTTACTATTTAAATAACTGTTTTCTATTTGAATAGATTTTAAAATGTAATTTATTCCTGTGATCAAAGCTACATTTTCAGCATCGTTACTCCAATCTTTAGTGTCACATGAAGCTGTTCAAGAAACATTTATTATTATTATTATTATTACCAATATTTAAAACAGTTGACTCCAGGATTCTTTGATGGAATAGAAAAATCCAAACATCAGCATTTATCTGAAATAAAAAGCTTTTTTTTGTTTATGGGAAAGAAATTATAGATTGAAACTTTCCTTTAGCAAAAGTGATGATAAAGTCATTTATAATGTTACAAAAGATTACTATTTCAGATAAATGCTGTTCATCTGAACTTTCTATTCATCAAAGAAACTTGAAATAAATCAGCTGTTTTCAACATAATAATAACAATAATAATAATAATAATAATAATAAATGTTATGAGTAGCAAATCAGAATATTATCATTTCTGAAGGATCATGTGACACTGAACAAGTAATGATGCTCAAAATTCAGCTTTGAAATCACAGGAATAAATTACATTTGTAAAAATATTCAAAACTTTTACTTTAAATAGTAAAAAAAATCAGAATTGTACTGTTTTTTCTGTATCAAATAAATGCAGGCTTGGTGAGCAGAAGAGACTTCTTTAAAAAAAACATTAAAAATATGACTGTTTAAAAACTTTTGACTGGAAATGTAAAAAACAATGATTTCTGAAGGATCATGTGCCACTGAAGATTGAAATAAAGATGCTGAAAATTCATGTTTGCATCACATGAATAAATTACATTTAAAAACATATTTAGATTGAAACCAGTTATTTTAAGTTGTAATAACAAGTTAAAAAACATCAATCATCATACTGTTCGCCAAACTTTTTAACAGTAGTGTTTTTTTTTTTTTTTTTTCAAATTTAATAAACAAAGTAAAGATCTCTCATCATTACTTTTAATAAAAACTTGTATTGTCAAGTATGGTGACCCATACTTGAAATTGGTCCTCTGCATTTAACCCATCCAAGTGCGCACACACACACACACACACACACACACACACACACACACACACCGGAGCAGTGGGCAGCCATTGCTCCAGCGCCTAGGGAGCAACTGGGGGCTCAGTGCCTTGCTCAAGGGCACTTCAGTCGTGGTATTGAAGGTGGAAAGAGCGCTGTTCATTCACAATCCCCACCTTCAATTCCTGCCAGTGTTGGAGTCGAACCGGCAACCTTTGGGTTACAAGCCTACAGCTGCCCAGACAATATATAAAGACTTTACCTTTTATAACGACTCTAAACCAGTGGTTCTCAATCCTGGTCCTGGGGGACCCCTGCTCTGCACATTTTGCATGTCTCCCTTATTTAACACACCTGATGAGATCATCAACTCATTAGGAGAGAGATACATAAACTGAACTAAAGAGCTGATGATTTCAATCAGGTTTGTTAAATAAGGGAGACATGCAAAATGTGCAGAGCAGGGGTCCTCCAGGACCAGGATTGAGAACCACTGCTCTAAACGACTTCCTCTTTAGATGACATCATTGAGACCTCTTGTTTTAAACCCCGCCCCTCCAACCACCTGTCAACTATTTGTATCAGCTTAAATGATAATGCACCTCCAAAATTTCCTCCATCATTGTAGTTGTCATGTCCTCCAAAGCCTCCTCCACCTTGGTTACCATATCCAGGACCTCCACCGTATCCTCCACGACCGCCTCCATAGCCAGGACCCCCACCATAGTTACCACCTACCACAAGAGACACAAGAATCAGTCTGAGCTTCATGAAATATGAATAACTGATTAACTGTAATGGGTTAACACATTAGTTAATAGTATAATGAAAAATACAGTTTTACAGCTTTGGAAATGTTCCTATGCTTATCCATACAGCTATTTCTAAAATATATTGTTCTGGCAAAACCCTTTTGTTTAACAATGGTGCAAATCACACACAAATGAACAGATTTAGTAATCAATAGTCATATTAGTATAATGATATGTCCCCACCAAATCCGTTGTATCCATCTCCTCCGTAGCCACCTCGGCCTCCTCCAAACCCTCCTGTGAAAGATACAGGATTATTCACACCTGAGGTGCTACTGTACAAACTGTTGATGTAATCGACCCACAGGATCTGATGTACCGGATCACATATCATCTTACCTCGGCCAAAGTTGCCACCTCCAAAGTTTCCTCCTCGGCCCATGAAATTGCCTCCGCCTCCACCTCCACCACGGTCTGACAAAAGAAAAGCACATCATGACCCAAAACAACTACTTGCAGTAACATTATTAAACTAGTTATAAACCTTTAAAAATCTATTTGAGAACCAGGAGAGGCGAAACATTTTACTTACACCTCTGATTAGAAACAGCTTGCATCTCCTGCTTTGGAAGTGCTTTTCTTACTTCACAGTTATGAGAGTTGATTGTGTGATATTTTTGTGCTGATGAAAACGGAAAAAGATTTTTTTTTTTAAATTAAGACAGAAACCTGTTTGCTCAGCTACTGAACAAAACCCTGTAAAAACTAGTACTTCCTGCTGCTCTAACATATCATAGACACATTACAATGAACTTTTATACAGTGCCTTGCAAAAGTATTCATTTTTTCACATTTTTGCAGCATTATTGTTGCAGCATTATGTTAAACTGCTTTAAATTAGTTTTTCCCCGCATCAATTTACACTCCATACACCATAATAATGACAAAGCAAAAACCAGATTTGCAAATTTTACAAATTTATTAAAAATAAAAAACTGAAATAAGTACATTGCATAAGTATTCATACCCTTAACTCAGTACATAGTTGAAGCACCTTTACAGCCTCAAGTCTTTTTGAGTATGATGTGACAAGCTTTGCACATCTGCATTTGGCAATTATCTGCCATTCTTTGCCTCACCTTTTCACCTCTCAAGCTCTGTCAGCTTGGATGGGGGCTGGCAGACATTTTCAAGTGTCTAGTTGTTCCAATCGTCTTCCATTATGGATAATGCTTCTGTGAACCTTCAATGCAGCAGATTTTTTTTCTGAACTCTTCCCTAGATCATTGCCTTAACGCAAGTCTGTGACTGAGCTCTACAGGCAGTTATCTTGACCTCAGGACTTGGTTTTTGCTCTGATATGCATTTTCAGCTGTTAGACCTTTTCTGAGAGGTGTGTGCCTTTCTAAATCATACTCATTCAAATGAATTTGCCACAGTTTAACTCCACTTGAAGTGTAGTAACATCTAGAAGCAATATGAATGATCCTGAGCTAAATTTCGAGTGTCCCAGAAAAGGGTATGAATACTTATGCAACGGGATCTTTTCAGTTTTTTATTTTTAATAAATTTGCACAAATGTTAAAAAACTATTTTTTGCTTTGCCATTATGGAGTAGGGAGTGTAGATTGATGTGGGAAAAAAAGTAATTTAAAGTACTTTAACATAAGGCAGCAACATAAAATGTGAAAAAAAACGAAGGGGGTATGAATAATTTCGCAAAGGCACTGTATATCAATAATAAAGAGTTAACTAAAAAAACAACTTGTAAGGGAACCTGTTAATTTTTAATATAAATCGCTTTTTTACAATCACTTAAACGGTATATTATAAACAATTTCATGTTTTAATTTAATATGTTAATTTATGCAGCATGCATAATAATTATAAAAGAATCATCCCCATCTAACTTTAGAGAAACATAAGCAGATGGTTTCCATCTACTCACCAACAATTTTGTCCACAGTATCATGATCATCGAAGGTGACGAAGCAGAATCCTCTCTTTTTCCCGGTTGAACGCTCCTCCATTACATCGATAGTCTCAATTTTCCCATAGCGCTCAAAATACTCTCTGATATGATACTCATCTGTGTCTTCCTTGATTCCACCCACAAAGATCTTTTTCACTGTCAGATGGGCTCCAGGTCTATTAGAGTCCTGGACAATCAAAGAAAATTGATTAAATGTATCCTAATTTTACAGTCAATTGAAACAATGGTTTGTATGAAAGCCTGTTTCTGCCTTTTATTTCAGTTCTTCTCTCACAATTCTGACTTTATTTCTCTGAATTGTGAGTTTAGTTCACACCGCATATGCTTTCTCAGAATTGTAAGTTTCTAGCACACAATTCAGACTTTTTCACAGAATTACGAGTTTATATCCAGCAATTCAGATTTTTTGACTATTTTTCTTTGAATTTCCCCTCCAAAAAACTTCTGGAAAATTCTGAGAACTGAGATATAAACTCATAATTGCAAGTCAGAGTTCTAATATAAAAGTTTTTTACGTTTAAAAAACTAGAGTTTGTTATCTGAATTTAAATTAGTACAAATATTTTTTTCACTCAAGTTATGCATAAAACTGCACATTAAAAAAAAAAAAAATTACAAATGCTATTATAAATGTTTTTAGACAAAGGTTGTCACACTTCAGTTTCTTGTTTTAAAATGTGTCAGCTACCCAAGTGGAGCTTTATGGTTTAAATGTATGGAACCGCACCTCTCGGGAAACGGCCCGTTTGGGCTCAACGACACGACCGTCCACTTTGTGCGGCCGCGCTGCCATAGCAGCATCAACCTCTGACACACAGGAATATGTCACGAAGCCGAAACCTCGTGAACGTTTGTTAGCTGGATCTCTCATTACCTGAGGAAAGATAAACATTGATGGTCAACAAACAACAGTGCTTTTATTGCCTTTATCATTATTTCTATATGCACTGACAACTCTTACGCCACATGGCTGTGATTGATTCTGATTGGCTGACTTACTGATGTACTAATTAAGTAAAGGAAGAGTTCACCCAAAAATAACATTCATGAAAATGTACTAATTCTCAAGCCATCCAAGATTTAGACGAGTTTCTTCATCAGAACAGATTTGGAGAACTGCATCAATACATCACTTGCTCACCAGTGGATCCTCTGTAGTGAATGGCTGCCGTCAGAATGAGAGTCCGAACAGCTGATAAAATAAAGTATTTAATTGTAATTAGATTAGTGTACTGTTTTCCTAATTACTTTCTAATCCTAAATCAACCTCGACAAGTTAATGATACAAGGATAGACATAAAACGGTTCTATTAAGTTTTTCAAATAAATAATAGATAACTACACAAAATTATTCTGGTAACACTTTAGATTAGGGTCCAATTCTCACCATTTACTAGCTATTAACTATGACTTTTGCCTCATTATACTCCTAATTTCTTCTTATTACTTAGTAAAGTAGTTGTTAAGTTTAAGAATTGGGTAGGTTATGTGCTTTTTAAGTAATAATAAACAATACCCTAGTCCTATTCATGCTAACAGCCAACTAGTTAATACTGAGAATTGGACACTAAAGTGTTACCAATATTCTTATTAACTCACCAAAGTATTTAAAGTGAGAAGGGTACATAGAAACCATGCATTTAAAAGTTTGGTCTACCTCCCCCTCGCTTTTTCAGATATGTTAAATGTAATATCTCTTATTTTAAAACTTACAAGCCCCCTAAATATCTTTATTTATGTATGACCTCTGAACTTGACTTGAAGGGTCTTGTCTGTAATATGTTGAATAGTTTAATGACTTTAGAACTCCTTCTACACAATACTTAAAAATGTCTTGGGAAAAGGGTTTGGGGTTAGATATTTCAGATGATTCAGATATAATAGATAATTCAGTATAAAGTTATCCATAGATTACATTACTCTAGTACCAAATTACATCAAATGTATCCCTCTGTGTGTCAAATGCAAGTCCAATGAGGGTACACTGGCTCACTTATTTTGGTTTTGCCCAAAAAGGTGTACATTTCAGACTGAGGTGCTTGGTTTCTACTCAAAGGTACTTAAGATTGCTTTTCTGGGCCCCTTTCTCAGATAACTACAGTTCCAATCAAATCCAAGCAGTTCAATATGGGATGACAATAGCAAAAAAACTATTTTGTTGATGTGGAACAAAGAGTTTGCACCTAAATTTGAGACGTGGCTTACAGAACTCAGTATTGTGTTACATATGGAAAAGATTAGATGTGAGATTGCAGGTAAACCAAAGAGATTTGTACAGATCTGGAAGCCCTTCTTTAAATATTCGGAAGATGATCAGGATAACTGAATTAACCTTTTTCTTTAAGTAGGGTGGTTAAGTTGACAAAATATAGCAGTGTGTAACAATTGTATTTTTCCATAATTGGGTATTTATTGGTATTGGTATTGTTAAGATGTTTCTGTTTTTAGATTCTGTATGTGTACATGTGGAGATGTCTGTATTATTACTATTATTAGTTTTTCTCCCTCTCCGATTTCCTGGCATGGGGTTTGGGGGATTGTTCTGTAAAATGTGAACAGCTTTAAATAAAATATATAAAAAGCATGCATTTAAAGGTTAGACATTAAAATTGATGTTAAATCCACTGTTCTACAGTCTATTAAGTTCAATTACACAAGAAGTAACTAATTAAATTACAGAAAAAAATAAGAGTAATCCCTTACATTACTTTTTCAATGGAAAAGTAATTAAATTGTTTAAGGCTAAATTGTTAAATATGCACAGATCAAGCACAGTTTACAAGCGGTATCAGTTTTAAATGAATATGTAGGTGGATTTTAATGTGAGAGGACAACAGGGGATAGACTTTGTCACTAGACAAAGCATTATTATGTAATATGGACTCATTATTTAGCCAGAAGTAATGTTTTTTTTTTTTATGAATTTGTTTCTTACAAAGACTCAGAATTTCACTTCATAAGACAATAATTCATGTACCAGAGTGGTGTAGATTATTGTGATGTTTTTATCAGCTGTTTGGACTCTCATTCTGACGGCACCCATTCACTGCAGAGGATCCATCACTGCAAGTGATGCAATGCCACATTTACATGATCTTGGATGGCCTGAGCTTTGGTACATTTTCAGCATTTTTTTTTTTTGTGATTGCACTGATTTTCAATAATTCAATGGATTGTTGTTAATTATTCCTTCTTAATACTGTGGCAATAGCATTACATATTAACTTCCTGGAATGCATTTCTTATTATTAACAATAAGGATGGCTTCTAGCTGTCTGTTTCTGATGCAGACACATTGCAACTTTTAAAATTAGTTATAAAGCAAATCCTGAATGTGATTTGATGGTCTCTCACCACACAGTCTGTGAGTTTGCCCCATTGCTCAAAGTGAGCTCGCAAACTGTCCTCTGTGGTCTCAAAACTGAGTCCACCGATAAACAGCTTCCTGAGCTGCTCCGGCTCCTTACTGTCACGACCCTGTTCACATAAAACACAATTAATAATCACACTTGACCCTTTACCTTTCTAGAAACATGCGTCATTAGACTGATAAAACTTGCCTTGTAGGGCATGCCCTCTGTTATATAATGCTCTAACGCTATTAATTTAACTGTTTAAAGCTGATAATGACACTTTCATTGATTGCAGCATTCAAACCGCAGAGCTGGTTTGGTTTTTATCAGTGTGGGTGTTTTTTCCTGGAGTTAGTGAGCCTGCCTGTGAGTTCACGTAGGTTTGATGGATGACATCCGGCAATGCCTTTAGCCAAATTCAGTCCAGGCTTTTAATATAATATTCATTAGATTAAGTGACGTGAGCCTACCAAATCCCTTCTAATTGGCTGAAAGGTGGGCGCTAGTCAGCTGACCATTCTCCTACGTTACGCTAGGCTCGGCTTATGAATATTAATTAGGGTACGTGATTGGATGCGCCAGGAAAACTACCACGTAACGTCGGCACAGCCTTTGTTAATATTAATGAGCAAGCCAACGCTATAGAAAGATTGGTATTTTAGCCGGTGGTCGTATGTTTCTACAAAATTACATCGATGTGGAATAGAGTAGATGTCTGTACAGGAAGCTCCAACGACTACACACCGGATCTTCCAAGATGAAAAAAAAAATTCAAGTGGAGACGACTGAAAAACAAACCGGCGTCTAGAATATTCCATGCCATCGAGTTCATGCGCCATTTTAGATTTCTTTTCAGTGTTTCCTCCATATTGTTAGTGTTAATATTAAAAACGAAACATGAAATGTCTGTATTCGTATTTTATACTGACATGTTTACAAAAACCAGGCTCAATATTTTGTTAGCGCCAGTCAACAACCCGCCACCTAACCAAAACCTCATTAACCCGTTGAGAAAATGCACCATGAGTGAATTCTTGGCATGCTTTTGGTGTCAAAGAGAATAACTGTAAGAACAAAACACTGTTTCATTTGAAAATATTCGTATTTAACGTTACGCCTTAACAGCATGCATACAGTATCTGCTCTTTACGCGGCCATAGATATATCGTTACAGCTTGACAGCAGAATGCTGCACTCTTAATGCAAGGGCAGCATAATAAACTGATAGAAGCTATCTTTTACTACGTATACTGTAAAACTGTTACGCAAACTCCGTATAATAGCAGGAATATTGATAAGCGGTACCTCCATGCTGCAGCTTTTGCGCCCCCTCGGTCTGCACGCCGCACGGAGAAAAGACCTGCAGCACATGCGATGCCACACTTCAGCCATTGGAGGCGCTGCAGGACACTTCCGGATATAGTTGTAGTTTTAATGTATAGGCTAATGCTAATATATATTTTTAACATAGGTCCACACAAGAGAGTAATATTTAGACCAATATCAGTAGACAACTAAGCAACAACATTAACCTTTTTTGTGGAATTATAATATCAGCTTTATTGAAAAAGATGAATGCACATTCTTTAGCTAGGCCTAGATAGTTTTAGCTATATTTTTGTTTATTTCATAAGAATTTGGAAAGCAATTATGAAAGTTCCACTGTTAATGGAAATTAAGTCTATATATGTGACCCTGGACCACAAAGCCAGTCATAAGGATCTATTTTTTTTATATTTATACATCTGAAAGCTGAATAAATAAGCTTTCCATTGAATTGTTAGGATTTGACAACAAATAGAGATACAACTATTTGAAAATCTAGAATCTGAGGGTGCAAAAAAATAGAAAATCACCTTCAAAGTTCTTGGCAATGCATATTACTAATCAGAAATTAAGTTTTGATATATTTACAGTAGGAAATTCACATTATCTTTACTTATTATCCTAATGATTTTTGGCATAAAAGAGATTTTTGACCCATACAATGTATTTTTGGCTATTGCTACAAATATACTGTGCTACCTAAGAGTGGTTTTGTGGTCCAGGGCAGGGGTGTAGCAGCCAATTTAAAAGTGGGGGGGACAGTATGGTGATGTTCATACAGTATAATAAATTCTAAATAGAAGAACAATGGGCATTTTACAGCACCAAAGTGGCAATTTGAGGACACCCAAGAGATTTGCGCTGTGATTGGCTAAATGTTAGTTCACTCACATCTAAGTAACAAATCAGAGAACAATGGCGGAAATATTGGTGCTAGGTCAAAAAAAGTGCGGGGGACATGTCCCCCCCCCCCCGTCCCCCCCGGTTGCTACGCCCCTGGTCCAGGGTCACATATCTGGAGGAGCAGTTGACTTAGCTGAGGTGATAACCGTGTCCATGGCAGACAGGTTTTTGCTAGTAGTGCTAGTTGTTGATAAATCAATCAATAATACCACATGATTTTTCATATATCACCCTGGACCAAAACCAGTCTTAAGTAGCAATAGCCAACAATGGGTCAAAATTATTTTATTTTATGCCAAAAATAATTAGGATATTATTAAGTAAAGATCATGTTCCATGAGGATATTTTGTAAATTTCCTACCATAAATGTGTCAAAACTTAATTTTTGATTTGTAATATATGCATTGCTGAGAACTTCATTTGGACAACTTTGAAGGTGATTTTCTCAATATTTAGATTTTTTTGCACCCTCAGATTCCAGATTTTCAAATAGTTGTATCTCATAAACTATTTTCCTATCATAACAAGCCATACATCAATATAAAGCTTATTTATTCAGCTTTCGATTATGTATAAATCTCAAAGTTGACCCTTATGTATGGTTTTGTGGTCCAGGGTTAACAAATAAACAAATGTTACTTAAGAAGTTTTATGGCTTTTTAAGACACTAACAGGCAGTTGTAATTTTTAGTTTGCTGAAGACTCACCCACAGTTTGAGATAAAAGATAACAGTGACAAACCAGATGGCAATGCACAAATATCTGTTGTTTGTGGCTCAAACTGATTGATGGTGGTTCAACAGACCTGAAATATCAAGCTTTTTAAGATTCTGCTCACTCCGCAAAATACTTGTGAGACAGATAAGCTTTTTATGTCTTTGTGTTTGTGTGTGTCCTTCTATGTACATTACTTGAAACTTGTACCTGATATAAAATCTAAACAAACTGTCAAAATCAAATGGCTGGACCTTGAACCTCATTAATTAATTTATTCATTCATTCATCCATCCAGAAATGGCCTTCAGGTCCATTTTAAAATGAAAACATTGTATTATTGGACATTTAAATTAAGTTTGTAGGTTAAAAGTAATTCTAGTCATCTTTTTCTAGAAAGGCTGGATCGTGAACATTTTTGAAACACTGCATGGAACGTGAACATGTTGTACCCATAGGAATTTCCTGCTTGTAAAAGAGTTCAGTATGTAAGAATTTGAGCTGGCATCATTGTGTAGTGTAGGGAGTATAACATAAAAATGATTAAAAATCGCTGACAGTGTACTTAAACATTTATCTTAACTTCTGTTTGAACAATGTTAGCAACTTTATCAGGACACTGCAGTTGTAATGAGTATAAACAAGTCCATCATGCAGTGACCATGTGTTTGTGTCCCAACACTGTGGTTCATAGCTACGGGTTTAGAAATTACTGTAAATACATACAAAAAAGAATTTCCTATACTGAAATCTTAGTCCGTATTTATCTCAATGTGATTTTATATTTAGTTCACTCTGGCGTAGATTGTCACTTTAACTGAAAATGATCCAACACTAATCTATTGTTTTATCATTTTATGTTAATGAGTTTTGATATTGTTTTATTATTTGATATGAGGCTTCCCCTGCAAAGCAATTCATGTGCATATACAGTCAAGCCCGGAATTATTCATAGCCCTGGCAAATTCTAACTTAAAGTTACTTTTATTCAACCAGCAAGTTTTCTTTTAACCGAAAATGACACAGGCTTCTCCCAAAAGATAATAAGATGATGTACAAGAGGCATTATTGTGGAAAAAATTATTACTCATCTTTTATTTACATTTGAACAAAAAGTGGCATGTCCAAAATTATTCATCCCCATCTCAATAATCAATAGAAAAGCCTTTATTGGCTATTACAGCAATCAAACGCTTCCTATAATTGCTGACCAGCTTTTTGCATGTCTCCACTGGTATTTTTGCCCATTCAGCTTTAGCCATGAGCTCCAACTCTTTCAGGTTGGAGGGTCTCCTTGCCATCACCCTGATCTTTAGCTCCCTCTACAGATTCTCAATTGGATTTAAGTCAGGACTCTGGCTGGGCCATTGCAAAACCATTGCTAACCATTTCTTAACCACTTTTGCTGTGTGTTTTGGGTCGTTGTCATGCTAAAAATGTCCACTGGTGCCCAAGGCCAAGTTTCTCTGCAGACTGCCTGATGTTGTTGTTGAGAATTTTGATGTATTGCTCCTTTTTCATGGTGCTGTTTACTGTGATTAGGATCCCTGGTCCACCGGCTGAAAAACACCCCCAAAACATTAGGTTCCCACCACCATGTTTGACAGTGGGGATGGTGTTCTTAGGGTTAAAGGCTTCTCCTTTTTGACGCCAAATGAAGACTACATCATTGTGGCCAAACAATTCAATTTTTGTTTCATCTGACAATGAAACAGAAGACCAGAAGTCTTCTTCTTTGTCCAGATGAGTATTTGCAAAGGCCAAGCGGGCTTTTGTGTGCCTTATCTGGAGAAGTGGTGTCCTCCTTGGTCTGTGTCCGTGGAACCCAGCGGTGTGCAGTGTCTGTTGGACTGTCTGCCTTGAGATGTTGCCACCAGCAGAGCCCAGATTCATCAGGATGGCCTTGGTGGTGATCTTTGGATTCTTTTTAACCTCTCTCATTATCCTCCTGGCCAGCACAGGTGTCACTTTTGGCTTCCGACCACGTCCTCTGAGATTTTGCACAGTGTGGAAAGTCTTGTATTTTTTTAATAATACTTTGCACTGTAGCCACTGGAACTTAAAAACATTTAGATATGGCCTTATAGACCTTTCCTGACTTGTGAGCAGCCACAATGTGCAGCCGCAGGTCCTCAGTGAGCTCCTTTGTCTTAGCCATGACTGTCCACAAACCAACAGCAGAGAGCTTCTGTTTTTCACCTGTTGAGTTGATTAAAATAGCTGTTCCCAATGAATCAGGGTAATTAGGATGCTTTAGAACAGCGTGGACTATTTGGAATGGTATAGAACGTTGGATTTTCCCATAGACTGGGACAGTTTGCAAAGGGTATGAATAATTTTGGACATGCCACTTTTTGTTCAAATGTAAATAAAAGCTGAGAAATATTTTTTTCCACAATGATGCCTCTTGTAGGCCTACATCGTCTTATTATCTTTTGGGAGAAGCCTGTGTCATTTCCGGTCAAAAAAAAAAACTTGCTGGTTGATTTGATGCTATAATTACTCTTAGGAATGAGAAAGTGAGGGCCTATTCATATGCTTTCAACCATACTCATGTTTGCATGACATATCATCCACCAATCAAAAAACCAGTTTGTGCCTGTTGTGTGGAGACTCATTCATAAAGCTTACATGATCTGCGCTTACAGAAGACGGAAGAGATGCCGTCAGACTGGTTTTACACACGAGGATATTGTGAAAATGCTATTAAAATAGTACGGTGCGCCACCTGCTGGCCATTCATGCACTTTAAAAACAAGTTGAAAATTCAGCCTTGAGAAGAAGAGGTATGAATATGACAGAAGTCATTAATAAAATTAACATGTAAGCAGCATCCTACTTTTAATAGTTGAGTAAATCGACGTAAATGGCTTTGGTAAAAGGCTATCTGGCAGAAGCGTGAATGCAGGGTCTATGCTGATTTATAGTAGTTTTATGAGATGGTTATAATGTGTATCATCATTACCACAATGTGACAGATGAAATACTACCATAATAAAACAGCCACTCTCACTTTCAATATTAGAGCACTTTTATTTATTGGCAGATGTCTGCTTCAGATTTATTGGAGACGCTTTTCATATATTGTTATAGTTAAAAGAGGAGACGAAAACGAAGGGTTTCTCTCTCTTTATCTCTCTGCGCAACAGTGTCGCTGCTGCTGGACTGGTAAATGCATGTTAGTTCCAGCTCATTTGTTTCTTAATTAAACAGCTAAAAGCTCTTGGACAGGGTGACATTATGTTCTGCTGAACGCTGTGACCTTTAATGAGTCTCTTGGATCGTTGTATCTAATGTCTGTGTGTGATAATCTGATTTATTCTGATTGTAAACAGCACATTCAATGCTGTAAAACTGTCCGCGTCACTCAAGCCGAGAGAAATGCGGTGTGTCCGAGCTCAGCTGACGGACAGTCAGGTCTCCTGGTCTTAAGGGTTGAATAACACCACTTTTAAAAAGCTGTATCCAGCTGTTTACAGAGAAAGCTACATCTTCTCTCTCAAAGGTTTGTACTGTCTTGGACACGAAAGCAGCAAACGGTTCGCTATGTAAACACCAATACGTACCAATCATGCTACTCTTACTATTTTTACATTTCAGTATACCAAATGTACCCTATATTATGGTAACCGTATCTGCAGGCCTATATCAATGTCAGTTTTCTATGAAAGAACTCGACTTTCGATATACAGTGAGAGAAATTAGCAATAAAAGCAAATAATGTATAAACCAGTATTTTTTAACATCTTTTCCCCTTCTTGACTCTTAACTGAATTTAGAGATAATATATAGGCCTACACAAAATTAGATGAAAAATTCAAAATAAAAGTTGTCTTTGAGTTAAACATACAGTGTGATGAGATCATGTGACAGCATACTGCTGTTTGTTGCATAATGGTCCTTAGTCAGGGAATGTCTATATAATTTTTAACAGGAATGAAAACAAGGTGGTGAGGGACAGAAGTACAGTGCTTTTAATAGGTGTCTTTCTGAAAAACTAGACAAAAACTCCATAAAACTGTTTTGAAAGTTGTAAGTTGCAATACTCGGATGTAAAAAACAGCATGGATTGCATGGTTGTATGCTGTCTAAACCACTCAAAAAATGTGTGGAAGTTGCTAAATCATGTAGAGAAGGACTTAGAGAAGGCAGGAAAAGGCGCAATATTTTGACAAACTAAAGTTAATAGGTGGTAAAGATATGTACAAGCAGTATTAAAGGAGTAGTTCACTTTCAGAACAAAAATTTACAGATAATGTGCTCACCCTCTTGTCATCCAAGGTGTTCATGTCTTTCTTTCTTCAGTCGTAAAGAAATGGTGTTTTTTGAGGACAACTTTTCAGGATTTCTGTCTATGTATCTATATTCCAAAATGCAGTTTAAATGCAGCTTCAAAGGGCTCTAAATGATTCCAGTCGAGGAAGAAGCGTCTTATCTAGTGAAATGATTGGTTATTTTCTGAAAACATTTACAATTTATATACTTTTTAATCTCAATCGCTTGTCTTGCCGAGCTAGACAAGACGAGCATTTGAGGTTAAAAAGTATATAAATTGTAATTGTTTTTTAGAAGAAAAAAAAAAACAAAACAGTTTTTTGCTAGATAAGACCCTTCTTTCTTCGGCTGTGATCGTTTAGAATCCTTTGAAGCTGCATTTAAACCGCATTTTGGAAGTTCAAACTTGGGAGCACCATAGAAGTCTATTATATGGAGAGAAATCCTGAAATGTTTACTCAAAAACATAATTTCCTTACGACTGAAGAAAGAAAGACATGAACATCTTGGATGACAATGGGGTGAGTACATTATCTGTAAATTTTTGTTCTGAAAGTGAACTACTCCTTTAATTAAGATATTAGGCTAATATTTCACCTACCTGACTAGAAAAGATAAGAACAAACATGAGTGTTGTCAAGATTTTTGTCCTGGACTATTTTCAGCAGCAATATTCAGCAAAATATGCAAGTTTCATTCGATTCAGTGGCATTGTTTATGTTCAGTCCAACGATTATTACTGATGATGCATTGTGAAAAGACTTTTAAGTCTTTCCTGTGCAGCTTTGCTTTCATTCATGTTAAATTCAATATGGCGTCTAACCTGATTAGGGTCTACATGGCGTGCACAGTATGCAGTACATGCTAATATTTCGTTGTAAACGATGAATGTGTTCACGTCACGTCAGAATTACCAAGACAGTGGTAAAAATGAGGGTTTTGGCGAACCGGTGACAAATTTGTATGAATAATTGATCTGCTGTAACATCTAAAATTTCCCCTTGGGTAAAAAAAAAAGTCTTATCTTATCCATGTGTGCTCCGGTGATGATTATGTTTAGTGGAATTGACCTTCATGCTAACTTTTTTTGTATGATTTCGTATGAAGACACAACCAAAATAGTTATGTTTTCCTGTGAGATCAGGTTGAATTATCATAATCAGGATGTTCGGGCTTCAAAAGCGATTTAAAACGTTCTCGTCTTGTGGTTTTGTGTTACTGGTTTTGTCTATTGTTTACTCATATTTCACATATTCTTTGTGCATTAAACATATAATTCGAGTCCGGATAGAATGTCCCAACTGTCGTCTAACAATAATGGCATGGCTTGAATGCGTTCTAGTCAAATCATGCCATGCATGCTTGCACTCTGGTGCTCCATATCATTTGAGAATCCTCTTAAAAAATGAGTTCCAATTAGAATTATAAAGGCTTTCATGGTTTGATCCCACATTTTCAAAAATCAAGTTTGTAAAAGTTCTCTCTGAAGCGGTAACTTTTCAAAAGGTATTAGAACACTCTTAAAAATAAAGGTGCTTCACGATGCCATAGAAGAACATTTCTGTCTAAATGGTTCCATTAAGAACCATTAACATCTGAAGAACCTTTCTGTTTCACAAATAATTCTTTGTGGCAAATAAGGTTCTTCAGATTATAAAAAAGGTAAGCAAGAAATGGTTCTTTAAAGAACCTTTTGAAGCACCTTTATTTTTAAGAGTGTATGTATCATTTGGAAACTACACTCTTAAAAATGAAGGTGCTTTAAAAGGTTCTTACAGAGATGCCATAGAAGAACCAGATCGCATTTCTCCGTTTACACATTCAGTCCATCACACTCTCATTATGACCAGTAGGTGGAGCTATATATTCAGTACCTTCTTGGTTCTTTGTGGAACCAAAAATGGTTCTTCTATGGCATCGCTGTGAAGTACCTTTTGAAGCACATTTATTTTTAAGAGTGTATGTATCATTTTGAAACTACACTCTTAAAAATGAAGATGCTTTAAAAAGGTTCTTCACAGCGATGCCATAGAGTGAAACAGAAAGGTTCTTCAGACGTTAAAGGTTCTTTATGAAACATTTTAGACATAAAAGGTTTTTCTATGGCATTGTGAAGCACCTTTATTTTTAAGAGTGTACATTTTAGGTACTAACTTAGATTGCTAATATGCACCCTTTGAAGGTAAATAAGGTACTGTCCTAGTGATAACTTTTGTACCTTTTTCTGAGAATGTACAGAGTAACTTTTTAAGATTTATTTCTTTTAAAAAACTTAATACATTGATCTGAAGAGCCTCAAACAAGCCAAAATGGACCTTTATTGTGATACTATGTGACTTTCTGAATCTTTATTATTGTTATTCTTTTGCGGTTATTGTCAAGAGGGATGCTGCCTCTCCATCGACTCCTGAGTATGTTGTGACGTTGATCCATTGGGTCTTTGAGATCTCCCCACACACAGTGTATCGCTGGTAACTCTGTCTGTGGGCTGGTCATTGGGCACATTTATAGGGAAGGAGTGTGTTGTTCAGTATCTGAGCTCTACAGATGTAGTATGATTGATGTCTTGAGCGTGTCTTCTTGCTGAGACACTTTGTCAGATCTGCTGCTCAGCTGTTGATCATACACCTTTCTGTTAAAGTTTAGAGTTGACAGGCGCCTGAACAATGGATGTAACAAATCCCACACAAACAGACACACACACACACACACACACACACACACACACACACACACACACACACACACACACACACACACACACACACACACACACACACACACACACACACACACCTTCTCAATAAACCAAGGCTCCCACACACAATCATAAGGCTGATTGCTTCATAACCTCATCACATGCTTCAGGTCCCAAAGGCCCTGAGCTGCTGACTGAATGTGTTTTCTAACTGGTGAAATAATTGGCTGAACGAGGACCCCTGTAAAACCGAGTGAGGGGCTTTAACAAGTTGTTTTACAGTTCCAGCGGTTCAGTGTAAATGATTTGCTTTTCATAACATTTACGCTGAAATAATCACAATAAAACTTCGTCCCGGCATGTGTTGTGTTTGTAAAATCCGAACACGTGGGCAATCATTTAAACTGGTGAAAATAATTAAATAATGATAATAAAAAATACTGACTTAGAGCAAGGGGCAGCCCCAAAAATGAATGATCACAGGTTTGTCCCATGACGTCACTCACTGCTCAGACAGACAGAGTGCGTGATCTTCTCTGGGTTTTAGGAAAGCACTTAAGGCAATAATTAACCAAAGTTTTATATCCTCTTAAAAATAAATGAATTATGTAACACTGGCTCTGTGTGACAGCAGCTGCGGTCAGCAAGTCTTCAAAATAAATCTCCCTGGCCTGGAGGAGGATGCGTCTGTCAGCAACGGTCTGCTGCTGGACTGAACGCTGTTGATCTTTTCATAGCAGACCTAAAAACCTTTTTATAAAAATTGGCTGCGTGGTGACATTATCACAGCTACTTTTAGAGAAAATGTGATGTGCTTTGTGTAAAAAAAGCTGACTTTCAGCAAATGTATTAGTTTAGTCAGTCACTCTTAATCTCTAGTATGTATGAAAAACACTAATAAATAAAATAAAATGAAAGTACAGATTATTTTCATGCATTGAATTAATCAAAAATGGCCTGTTCTTTTGAATTTTAAACTTTGTGAAATAAAAAGTATCATGGTTTCAACAAAAAATATGAACCAGCACAGCTGTTGTGAACATTGACAATAATAATAAATGTTTCTTGAGCATTAAATCAGTATATTAGAATGATTTCTGAGGGACCATGTGACACTGAAGACTGGAGTAATGATAGTGAAAATTCAGCTTTGATTACAGAAATAAATTACATTTTCATGAATATATTTAAATTGTTATTTTAAATTGTAATAATGTGTCACAATATTGCTGCTTTTACTTTATTTTTGATAAAATGAATGACCAAAAGACACTTACAAAAACATACATACCAATATTACCGGCCTTAAGTATTTTAATGGTAGTGTATATGTCTGACAGAAAAGGACGATGTTCATTATATAGATGTAAAAACAAAAAAAACAAAAAAAAAAACATTTTAAAGCAGGAATAGTCATTGTGTACTGATTGTTTGCATGAACAGTAGGATATAGTGCATAAATGAAGAGAGGCACAGAGTGAAAAAAGGTGTAGAAAAAGTAACCAGATCGCATTTCTCCGTTTGCACATTCAGTCCATCAAACTTTCATTATGACCAGTAGGTGGAGCTATAGGCCGAGCTCAAGTAATTCAAGATTACAATATTCAGTACCTGCAACCCTGCAGTCAGAAATTATATGCATAAAAATATGCATTTGCTTTTGAACATTATGTGCAACCAATATAATCCAAAAATAATAGGTGGTTATGTTATATTCCTCCATTAAAAAATTCTGCAGTTCTGAAGACCTATGTATAGTGGCTATTAATAAACTGGTTTGAATAAATGATATGAACTGATTAAAGGATGTAAGATGCATAAATGTACAATAAATACTATATTTCGATAATCCATACTGAACAAGCATTTCTGTAGGCTATATGGCTATGCAACATGCATTTTTTAAACAATTTTATAATCTCAACATAATTTCAGCAACATGTGATTTTGGAAGTGTTGAACTAAAATGTTTAGCCTATATTTATCTCAGATGCCTGCTTCTCTTATAACGGGTCTGATATCTTGTTTAACAGTAGCAAATGATTTTTTAACATTTTCCAAAATAATTATCTGCTATAAGTAGCATGCATTTATTCCAAAATTTCCACATGAGGAAAAACTGCAAAAAAAGAAAAAAAAAAACATATTGCATATGGATTACTGACAACAGCCATAGTGATTTACATCGTTTCACGTTTGTTTGCATCCGCAGTGTTGCATTTTTAAAACATCCCGTAGATGGCGCTCTTATCCACGAAAAGCTCCACGCACATCATGAAGAATCATTGACCATTTATTTATGACGCAACAATGCATTAACTGTCAGTAAATCTATTTTTATTGACGACGTGTTTTCATTCGCTTCCCTTTTCATAGTAGATGATCGTTTGCGATTCTAACTTACTTTTTAACCAAATAGCCGGTTAAAAATATATATATATTTCACTGTGTCAGACTCGTTAATAAAACTGAATTGTGTAGCATGGATAACTGACAAATAAACAAACAAACAAAAAAGAAAATAAGAAAATTGTTTACCAACAGGTATGCAGGTGTAGTTTTTTCTTTATTATTTGTTAACTCTAGCTAATTAAAAAAAGTGCTTATATATTAGTATACACGTTATATATAATACAAATTAAGATCCTAATATTTCACACACGAAAAAAGCTTTGATTTGGCCAACAATATTTTTTAAATAATTGTTATTTATGTTGTTTAAGAATTTAAAACTTTAAATTGTACTTTTTATTCTTAAGTGTTAGGCCCTATTTAAAAACAATGATTCAATGTCCAGTGCGGATCCCGAAAACGAGCGTCACCGAGCCCTAATCTGCCGTCTTTCAACAATGTTTTAAATTATATTTAGACTCGTTTCCAGCCTTTGAGCTGGACCACACAATCTCAAGATGTCTTCCCACAGCTCATTAGCACAGTGAATGATAAGCATTCGGAGCAGTGATCACAATGTCGCTTGACCCGGCAGACCTCCATCTCCCCTGATCAAAGGGCCGCTGTGAGCCGAACACCCCGCGTGCGCGCGCTCGCAGTCGCTGCCTATTCATTCCATATGTAGCGTTCACGGCTGACGTCACCGGGCGGGCGCTGGGCCTGAGCGTTGACCTTGCCCTGGGAAATGACTGCGGAGGTTCCGCGCTGAACGGGGGGAAGCCCGACCAACATAAAGGCCCGGCCCACACACGGACATACGCAAGTGGAAACCAGAAGGAAACGGAGAATTGCAGACAGGGAACCAGAGAGTCAATATAAGTAGCGTTTACCACCCTCTCTCACGAGAGCGGAGAGTCAGGAGGAGCTTGAATCGGTTTGGGCCAGAATCTCTCTCCCAGGAATTGAGGAAAAGCACAATCCCGCGCATCTGTTTCCTCAGACTGAGCATAGAGGAAACTGGACGTAAATCACACCCAACAAAAATAGATTCAGGGCTGTTATTCAGACGGACCTCGGAGGCTTTGGATTGGACTTTTTTCCATGCCTGGCACACTTTTATATTTGCATTCTTATATGACTGTGCTTTTTGAAATAAATAGCCTGTGGGGTGTGGAGACGGCTAGGCTTGTTGCTACACTTGAATATTTACATTTTAATTAAAATTTCTATATAGTCACCTTAAGACAACAATAAAACTATTAAATTACCAGCTACTCAATACTTATTATTTTTTGGGTCACACTTTATATTAGGTGGCTTTAACTATTGTGTACTTGCATTAAAAAATAAGTACAATGTACTTAATGTGGTCATATTGCATTGCAAAACAGTTTTGCTTTGCTTCTAGGCGGGATGTGGGTAAGGTTAGGGACAGGTTTGGTGGTATGGGTAGGTTTAAGGGTGTAAGGGATGGGTCAACAGTGGTAATTACGGAAATTAATTACAAATGTAATTACACATAGGTTTTTAAAAAATATAAGTACAATGTAAAAACATGTATGTACACAATAAGTACATTAATGATTCATTTAAATGTAAGTAGTTAAGGCCCCTAATGTAAATTGGGACCATTTTTTGTAACGTGATTGCGCAATCCAGATTACAAAAATTAAGTACTGTATTACATTTTAAAATGCTCATAATCAGATTAGTTACTTTTTTATGCATTACATGATTGCATATTTACCCAGTACAATTTACTGGTTGTTCCTAATTCTTATTTTTACACTTTATTTTTTATTTTGTCAGCCAAACTCCTTAAAATAAAATATTGACTTTAAACATCTTGAAGGAAGTTAATATTTTAAATAATTTAACACATTCACATGGTCACATTAAACAAATATATATATATATTTTAAATATTTTTAGTGCTTAAGTGTTTAAATTCTTTTTTGATTTTTTACATTTTTATGATTTAATTAATTATTAGCTTTTTTTTATCAACTCATTATATTTACTATTCTCTTACTATCAACTCACTAATGCAATGTTTAATACATTTTATGATGTTGGTATTTAAAAAAAAGTTAATACTGTATATTTTCTTACTTTTTGCTTAAAAAAAAACCCTAGTAAAAAAATAATATATTTAAAATACATTTATTTTATACAAAGTATAGTTCAAATCTATTAACATATTTGCTGACATATCACTCAAGATTTATTTGGCTCAAGACTTATTTAACTATATTTGGAGAACTTTACTACTTCTACACAGTTTCATAATATTAAGCCTAAAATGTGTTTTAGTGTCAGTATTGATGAGGATTGTATGATCTTTGAATAATATCGGTCTTTAAATGCAATATATTTAAAGTGTACTAAAAGTATACTTGAAATAGTTACACTTCAGCACAATCAAATATACTTCTGTATATCTTTATTTGCACTATTTCCGCAAAATTAAAGTGCATTAAGTACAAAATTAGTTGTTTCAATTTAGCAGACTTTAAGTTTACCAGTTTAATATACCAAAAGCAGGATATTTTTTATTAAGTACATAATATGTAAATGTATTTGTAACATATTTAGCATTAAATAAATGTATTTCAAATACATTTTATTATATATTTTTATCACTTAGGGACGTTTAGTGGTAAGTTTGATACAAGTTAGATAAAAAAAGTAATCTAAAAAGTAGACTGAATACATTATGTAAAATTAGTAACTGCAAAAACAGACTATAATTTGTAAGTAATGTACCCAGCTCTGTTGTTGACTCTTGTCTGATTATGTCACTGTGGTTTTATTGCGTTTGCTTACCAAACAGCAAAATATGATCATAATGGAATTTTAATTTGGAGTTTCAATTACAAATTCAATCATTCACAAAAATAGGTCGTCGTAACTAGCCAGTCTTTATTTTTTCTCAAATTAGCTACAGCAAATAAAAGTATTCAATGTTTATTTGTTTATTTTTGCTATATTATGAAATGGAAATAGGGCACAGCAGGTGAAGCCTGTCATGTAATCTGTCGAAAACAGCAACTGCTTGGCTGCTACTCAGTTTATTCTAGCCTGTATTTTCTATTGATACAAATAAAATGTGAATTATGCATTGAAATATGTCCGGTGCCATCTGGCTAAACAGTGGGTATTAAATCACACATCTGAATAGCTTGGAGAGTTTATGGAAATTCAAACAGCAGCACGTTCTTGGTCCCAGAATCTCGTAAACAGCTCTGCATGGTGCTTCTCCAAGGCCAAAAGCCCACAACGATGAGCTCCACACGAAGCCTTCAGCTGTCGGTGTTTATAGCAGCGCGGATAGTGTTTAGCATGAAGGAACCATTGGCTAAATATTGGACTGCTTACTTACTAGTTCAGTTCCAAAACCTTGCCTTTTAAAAAGGCATCATAACTGAAAGGAGACAACAAGAGACTTGGCTTACAGGTGATTCCAATAGAGTTTGACATTAGCGTGTTGATACTCCATTGAGCAAAAATATAGATGCAGTAGCACACACAAATTATGTGTAAACTGTCATTTTTATTGCCCTTTTTATGGACGCTTCAGTTTAATAAAAGTGACTATATTTAGTAAATTTTTCTCTGTTCACCTTTATGGAAAAAGAAAACTCACAAACCCCTTCGCATTACATTTTTGGATTGCTTTTTCCATGAAGGATATATTCAATGCTGCTTTAGAATTTGGTCAAAATGAGGCATTTTAAAGCAGTGGTTCCCAAACAGGGGACTGGAGCCCATGAGGACTCAACAAAAATCCAACACTCTTAAAAATAAAGGTGCTTCACAATGCCATAGAAGAACCATTTTTGTCTAATATAGTTTCATGAAGAACCTTTCTGTCTCACAAAAGGTTCTTTGTGGTGAAAGAAGGTTCTTCAGATTATAAAATGGAAAGAAAGAGATGGTTCTTTAAAGAATCTTTGAATCTTTCTGGCACAAAAAATGGTTAGGATGCTTTAGAACAGCTTGGACTATTTGGAATGGTATAGAACTTTGGATTTTCCCATAGACTGTGACAGTTTGCAAAGGGTATGAATGATTTTGGACATGCCACTTTTTGTTCAAATGTAAATAAAAGCTGAGAAATATTTTTTTTTTTCACAATGATGCCTCTTCGTATTATCTTCTGGGAGAAGCCGGTGTCATTTCCGGTCAAAAAAACTTACTGGTTGAATAAAAGTAACTTTAAGTCAGAAATTGCCAGGGGTATGAATAATTTCAGGCTTGACTGTATGGTTCTTGAAACTTGTGGAATCACAAAATTAATTGTGGTTAATCAATTTAATCTATATAAACGCTGTTAGTTTATGTTAACATTACCTTATAATTTATGATAACATTTTAGATTAGGGACAAACTTATGTCAAGACTGGTTAGTTACCCAGATGCGCGGCCATATTGGAGATACTCGGATGTAAACAACAGCATGCATTGCACGGTCAGTGTACTACTGAATACTTGTTCTGCTAATTTATGCTGTCTAAACCATGTAAAAAACACGTGGAAGCTGCTAAATCATTTAGAGAGGGACTTAGTAAGCAGGAAAGAGTGTAATATTTTGACAAACTAAAGTTAATAGGTGGTAAAGATGCATACAAGCAGTATTAATTAAGATATTAGCCTAATATTTCACCTACCTGACCGGAAATGATAAGAACAAACACAAATGTTGTCAAGATTTTTGCCCTGGAAATCCTGGTTCAGTTTGGTCAACCACAAAACGCCACCTTCCCTCAGACAGTTTTTTTTGCACTCTTCTCCTTGATTTGTTGTAACTTTTGACAGTCTATAATACTCTAAATGTTTTTCTTTCCATTCTGACCAATTAGTACAGTCCAAAACATGACAATAATTGACCATTTTCAGCAGCAATAATCAGCAAAATATGTGAGTTTCGTTTAGTTCAGCCACCAATATGGCCGATTGATGACGCGTTGTAAAAAACACTCTATTAACTAGTTGCTTCTATGCATATTAGCACATTGGCTGCTTATTAGTACTTACAAAGCACATATTAATGCCTTATTCTGCCTTAACATGTTTTAGATCCCTAAATACTGTATGTGCCCGAAGTGTGAATCTGTATTCGGAAAGACAAGGAAAACAAATAACACGTTCTACGGTGCCAGTAAAGCGACATGGCTAGCTGCTTGCTAGCATTTGCCTGTTAGATTACAGTGCATTAAATTTTATTTACCACATAATTTATATGACATAAACAGGGTAAGGAGAGATGACTGATAGGTTGCTGGCGAATGATTTGCAGATCCTGAGCACCACTGACAATCTAATCTGTGATAAGTACTGTTGCTCCATAGTATACACAGAGTATGTCTGATCGTGAATCTCAAAAGTGAAAGTAAAAACCTAACGCACATTTAAAAGTGATTTCAATGCCTTGCATATTAATAGTGGCTTCCTGATGCCCGCAATAATTACTCAGCAATATAATTGCCAGAGAAAACATTATTTTTTCCTCCCATCTCATATTTATTCCTTTTAGGGGTTCATTCATGTCATTTCCTTTGGATTCTGACATATCCCTATACCTTACTAACTATTAATAAGCAGAAAATTAGGAGTTTATTGAGTTAAAAAAAAAAAAAATTCTGGAATTGGCTGACTTAAAATCAGGATATGGCGTCACGCCAGAGGACATGGTTTTCAGAGACTAAATGTATGAAGTTCTACGCTTTCAGAAATATATGGACGAAAAAAATATATTGCCATTTGCTAAAACTGCTAAAAAAAAAAAACACTTCTAGAATGATGCCGGAGGTATTTATTAGGGCTGGGTAAAAATATCGATTCTCCGATTTTAATCGATCTTCAGTTTAACGCAACGATATCGATTCTTAATGCGCGTGCTTCACGTAAGAGGATATGAATATTCACCTCTCGTCCTGAAGGTGTCACCATCAGCTGCTTTTTTTGCAGAAAAATCCAAGTACTGCTCACTGCAGAGCCAAATGGCCTCCAGCTCCACCTCTCTTGATGTCCAGCTCCACCTCTGAGTGAACAAATGGGTGGAGTTAAGGTTAGGGATAGGGTAAAGGGTAGGGTTAGGGTGTGGTAAGGTGTCTATCTCCACCCATTACCTCCAGCATGGCTCTGCAGCGAGCACCCTCTGGAAAAATCTGGTGATCAAAAATGATTAGGCTGTAGTTAAGAAATGAAGCTAGCGCAAGTTCTGGCAGGAAGACTCAATCGTTCGCGTCACTAATTACCTCCTCATCTTCCAATCATATCATTACTGTAGCTTTAAGGGGTAGCGCTTACCATGTCTGAGTTCGCAGATGCTGTTGCTCCAGCACCTCCATCCTCCCCACCTCCACCAAGATGGTATCTCTCCTCCAACTCCTCTATTCTACCAAGCTGGGTCATCCCTCTATTACCACATCCATCAATCAGGCTATCCCCTTCTTCACGAAGACCTCAGATTGTCTTCCTCAATCCTCACCATCACCAGTTGGCCCCTTTCCTGACTCCGCGGGGGGGTTAGCGGCGCCCCCGCCTTCGTCTTCAGGCGGGACTCGCTGTTTCCGTACCCTCGGAATGCGAGTTACGAACGGGGCCTACGCCAAAGAACCGGATTGCTTGCTGAGCTTCTACATAAATGTAATCGGTATAGTATAAATTCTCCCGAGTCTTTCTGGTAGAACTGTTACTGTCTTTTAATTTTTTTTTACAGTAATGTGCATTTTGCAGTTTGTTTACATGGTGTTCAATGGATGCACATATTTATGACTTCTTGTTACAGTGTTCATTTAAAATAAAAGTTGTTTAAAATAAACAACTGTGTGCACCCTATTATTAATGTAGATGTGCATTTCAGTAATAAACTTAAGTAGGAGAGTTTCAGTTACCAGCATTTATATCAAAATATGGATCCCATGTCTGCAAAACTAACATTTAAAATGAAATATTGATAGCTAATCGATATCGAATCGAAATCAAATCAAATCGAAACCATAAAAATAAGAATCGAATCGAATCGCCGAATTGGTCACAATACCCAGCCCTAGTATTTATTAACATTTTTATGCTTTTCTTTTTAATTTATAAAAGTTGTAATTTATTGCACCATGCTTGAGACAGTCACACCATAGGACAATTTTGAGATTTGGCTCAAAAATGTAAAAAAAAAAAATTTAAAACACTGCAGCTTTTATAACAACAGGTCCATGTCAGGTAATCAACCCATATTATGAGAATACTGTATAATAATATGTATACTATAGTGATAATATTACACTGTAAAATAAGAAAAAAAAAATTGTTGAGTCAACTTAAAATAATGTGTTACCCTGCTGCCTTAGATATTTGAGTTGATTCAACTTAAAATTTTAGGTGGTCACTTTGTACAACTTAACCTTTCAAGTTGACTAAACTTTTTTGAGTTAACTAAACTTGAAATTTTAAAGCAGCCAGGTAACAAATTATTTTAAGTTGACTCAACATATTGTTTTTTTACAGTGTATATAAGGCCTTTGAATATTGTATTGGACCGTGAGGGAAATTCGAGTAAAAAGGTTAAGAATCTCTGTCTTAGAGATTAATATTGCTCTCACCATCTGGAAAAACATGTACAGTATATCAGGAGTGCGTCTTTGATGTCTAAAATACTGTCTAGGTAAGGAACTCACTAGCTTTTGAAAAAGAAGTAATATTACCCCTGACATACAAAAAAAGAGCCTGTTTGGCTTTCTTATGTCTGTGAAACAAATTACTCCTTTGTGTACCAATATAATTTTCCACTCAGATATAAATAAATCAGTCAGATCATCAGTCTATAAATGTAATATGCAGTAAACATGCTCTCTTTACAGCATGTGAAGATAAAGCTAGAATAGGTTCCAAATCTCAAGACCCTTCCTTGTCTTTACATAGCTTTCATTATGAAACAATAGCCTTAGATTCCCTGTCAAGGGGACTGACATAATTTTGAATATAAACCAAGTTGGTTTTTATATACTCTGTTGTGGTTTTGGAGCGTATTGTCGCCTCAAAGCCTTCTCAGTGACTGTGGCAGATAATGAGCTCGCTCCACGGGCCGTGAACACAGAGACGCACAGCTCTGGGACTAATAAATGCTACAGGCCTCTCGCAGACTGACGAAGACATGATTAATAACTGTAAAAGAAAATGTTGCACAAACAGAAATGTGTAAAAATGATAATTCAGTCATAGCCAGAGGGCCGTCCTTTTTTAAAGGCAGGCCACACAGTTTGTTGTTGAAGATAGCAGCGTGTGGAGATGGAGCGGCACTATTGATGTTTGTGAAGGGGACATCAATACTGCGCTGTAATAAAGCTCTGTCGACTGCAGGGAGCCTCAATCGCGTTTCCTCGCCCCCAGTCCGCACACGCACCCTTCTATCGCGCTTCCTGCATCCTTGCTCTCAGATGTAATTACTTTGCTTGGCTATTCATTTAGGAAGTCATTGTCAAGTAAAATCATCTCTGACTGTGATAAGCGAGCAGGGTTGTGTGTGTTAATCTCCAGGGCGTTATGGGTCATTCTTTTCATGCAAAACACTGTTTATGTCTGAGAAAATATGAAACACTCAATCTATAAATCTTTATCTAAAATTTAAGCGAATATGGGCGATTTGAAGTCATTTTATTACTTTGAATGTTTTGAATTTTTGCCATGTCTCATGTGCACTAACTTCTAAAACAAAAACTACTAATTTATTAAGTAATATTCCAGGAGATTCTTCTTCACCTTTCTGATTGGATTTCAATAAATATGTTTTATGACAATAATGAGTCTCATTCCTTAATAACTGCTCTAAAAAATCCTACTAATTTGTTTATACATATTAAACATATATACATAACCATAGGTTAGCATCCTCCTGGTTTCTTTGACAGAAACCCAATAAGATTCTTCCAAATAAGCTTTGTGACCAACAATAGTTTATGATTCTTAGGTGTTTTGTTCGTCATGATAATCATCACAAATATACACTACTGAAGCCTAAATACAACCATAGGTGTAAAAGGCTAAACATAGGCTATAAAATAGTCTGATCCACCTTGACGATTCCAAGTTGAGTTCTAGTCCTTAAAGGGACAGTTCACCCAAAAATGAAAAATCTGTCATTAACTACTTACCCTCATGTCGGTAAAACCTTTGTTCATCTTTGGAACACGAATAAGATATTTTTGATTAAATCCAAGAGCTTTCTGAGTCTAAACAGGCAGCAATGCAACTGAAGGCTCAGAAAAGTAATCATTAAAATAGTCAATGTGACATCAGTGGTTCAACCTTAATTTTATGAAGCCACAGTGAGGAAGAAAATGATTTGATCCCCTGCTGATTTTGTACGTTTGCCCACTGACAAAGAAATAATATATATAATCTATCATTTTAATGGTTTATTTTAACAATGAGAGAGAAAAACAACAAAAAAGTTTTACATTTATTTGCATTTTAACGAGTGAAGTATTTGATCCCCTATCAATCAGTGAGACTTCTGGCTCCCAGGTGTCTTTTATACAGGTAACAAGCTGATATTAGGAACACTTTCTTAAAGGGAGTGCTCGTAATCTTAGCTTGTTAACTGTATAAAAGACACCTGTCCACAGAAGCAATCAATCATTCAGATTCCAAACTCTCCACCATGGCCAAGACCAAAGAGCTGTCCAAGGATGTCAGGGACAAGATTGTAGACCTACACAAGGCTGGAATGAGCTACAAGACCATAGCCAAGCAGTTTGGTGAGGTTACAACAGTTGGTGTGATTATTCGCAAATGAAAGAAACTCAAAATAACTGTCAGTCTCCCTCGGTCTGGGGCTTCATGCAAGATCTCAACTCGTGGAGTTTTAAATGATCATGAGACAAGTGAGGAATCAGCCCAGAACTACACGGGAGGATCTTGTCAATTGGTAACACACTACGCAATGAAGGACTGAAATCCCGCAAGGTCCCTCTGCTTAATAAAGCACATGTACAGGTCTGTCTGAAGTATTGTTGTGATCAGATGAGACCAAAATCAAGCTCTTTGGCATCAACTCAACTCGCCATCTCTGGAGGAGGAGAAATGCTGCCTGTGATCCCAAGAACACCGTCCCCACTGTCAAACATGGAGGTGAAAACATTATGCCTTGAGGGTGTTTTTTTCTGCTAAGGGGACTGGACAACTGCACCGCAACTCTTGGGTGAGAACATCCTTCCCTCAGGCAGGGCACTGAAAATGGGTCACGAATGGGTATTCCAGCATGACAAAGACCCAAAACACATGGCCAAGGCAACAAAGGAGTGGCTCAAGAAGATGCTCATTAAGGTCCTGGAGTGGCCTAGCCAGTCGCCAGACCTTAATCCCATATAAAAAAAATCTGTGGAGGGAGCTGAAGGTTGAGTCTCCAAACGTCAGCCTCGAAATCTTAATGACTTGGAGAAGATCTGCAAAGAGGAGTAAGACAAAATCCCTCCTGAGATGTGTGCAAACCTGGTGGTCAACTACAAGAAACATCTGACCTCTGTGATTGCCAACAAGGGTTTTGCCACCAAGCACTAAGTCTTTTTTTGCAAAGGGGTCAACTTGTTTCACTCATCAAAATGCAAATCAATTGATAACTTTTTTTTAAATGCATTTTTCTGGATTTTTTTGTTGTTACTCTGTCTCTCACTGTTCAAATACACCTACCATTAAAATTATAGACTGATCATTTCTTTGTCAGTCACACACAAAATAAGCAGGGGATCAATTTTTTTTCTCACTGTATAAACAAGCTACTGTGACTATAAACTTAATTAAACGTCCATAAACTTTCAATGTTTATTTATAAACATTTTGCATAAAAGTTTTTGAGATTATGAATGCAGGAAGGCTGTGAAAGTAACTAATGAGTAGATCAGTTTACCTGTTGGCATGGTAATGTTTAATGTTCTTGACAATCTCTGTAGTCCAATTTAGCCACTTGTTAATTTTTCTTTTACAAAAATCATGCAACACTTTATTTTTATGGTCCCTTTTGAACATTCTGTTGACACTAAGCACCACTAACATTGCACCTACATGTAAACTGACTCTCATTAGTTGTAGTATTAGTGGACAGTCTACTTAATATCTGCTACTGTAAGTCTTTATTGTGATGGTCTCCCAACAGACATTCTAATGATTATATATAACTTTGCACATACATGTCAACATAATCTAACCCTAACCCCTACCTACCTGTCCACTAATACACTCTAATGAGAGTGAACAGAATGTGTTAAAGAGACCTTGAAACTAAAGTGAAACCAAAATCACAAGGGGGTATTACTGATGTATTTTATGTTGTAGAATAAAACAGGAAAATATATTGCTCTTGTGCTAACCACAGACCTTATTTCAGACATTTAAACAAAAAAACCTATTGATTTCAATTCAGTGGAACTGGAAATGCTAAAAATTGACACAATTCTTCAGGAAATGAGATAATTTTGGTGGCAAACAACAATTACAGTATTAGATAATACAGCAGTTCTAATACAGTTATTTAATACTAGTTGGTTTGTGCTCACTTCTAAACAGTTTGATCAAATTAAAATATACCTCTATATTGAAATCCTTGCAGCAGCATATTCATCTTGTAAACACTAGAGTTCAAAAGGTACCGCATAATAGAAAGGACCCCTATAAAAGCAGCATGCCAGAGCCAGATTGAGAGTCCCCAGGCAGGGGCAAGGCAGCTCAGCCTGAAATTACCTGATCCCGCCTCACTCCCTTAATACCTGTACAAGCACAACAAACGAGCAGGAAAGTGCTGTCCTGACAGTTTGCGGCCGCTGCGCCGTCGAACCAGGAGTGCAGCGATCTAGCGATGTGTTGTGGCGAGGAGAGCTGGGCAGGGCAGGTGTTTCCTGCGTCCCCAGGGAGAAAGCAACTACACCTGCCGGCTGCAGGCCATGTGATGGATCGATGGAAGAGGAACTGACTCAGCGCTCTACAGCTCGGCACAGGACCTGATTGAAACACTCTGTCATCACACAAACAATAACAGACATTCATCTTTTAGCGTCGGCAGGGGAGGCTGCAGCCCCGTGCTCGCGCAGGACTGATAAGGGCAGTAAAGGGAAAGAGACTGGTTGGTTTAGGAAATGGTTCTGTGTACCCGCCGTGTCACGCCGAGCAAACAGCCTCTTCAGCAAAGCTCCTTTATAAAGCACAAACACCTGCCTCCTCTCAGATTCCTAAAATCTCCACATTACACAAGCTAACAGCAAACAGCCGTTTAATACCGTCCCACTGACACTTACTGAGTCATCATGTTTCACCTAAACAAATGTCATTAGTCATCTGCATCCCATTCAGATCTAAGCTACGCAGCAAATCTAAGAGGAAGGCTTAGCTTAATACAAATAAAACACAATATAAATCCATATGTTAGACTGTTTAAATCACACAGATTAGTTAACGTAAGTTTTTAATTAAAAGTCCAATTAAACAAATGCTTCTGTTGGTTTTAAAAAGTTGAAAACCCTGATATTTTTTTGTTTGTTTTTGTTAATTGTTTTAATGTTTAAATTTCACAGAAAACCCCTTAAATTGTCGTAATAAACATACAGTTTAAATACAGATTTGATATACCGATTTTTAAAAACATATGTGACCCTGGACCACAAAACCAGTCTTAAGTAGCACAGGTATATTGGTAGCAATAGCCAAAAAATACATTGTATGGGTCAAAATGCCAAAATCATTACGATATTAAATGTTCAATTAAGATATTTTGTAAATTTCCTACTGTAAATATACCAAAACTTAATTTTTAATTAGTAACATGCATTGCTAAGAACTTAATTTGGACAACTTTAAAGGCGATTTACTTAATATTTTGATTTTTTTGCACCCTTAACTGACCCTTATCACTTGCACTGTTGTCCAAGGTTAAATATTAGTCTCAAATCTGTGTTTACCACTGAAACTTAGCCACATTTTGTGCCCTGCTTTTGAATAAGGCTTTTGATTTCTTTATTCTCAAAAACGGAAATATAAGATTTTAATCTATGCGCCTATACAGAATTTGACTTTCACCAAAGCTGTAAACCTACAGGAGAAATATTAGTAAAATTGACTATTGTCAACTTGCCCTGCATCTTCCGTAATCATCTTCATTCTTTGTAGGCCGAATAGATATCTCACAAGGTTTAAATATGGCAATTCAGTGATCAAGCCGTAATTATAACCCTTCATTAGACAATCTTGAAAGGTGATACCGATCAAAATGGCGTGTTCCGTCGTGTTTTGTGGACGTGTAGTTCCTGAGGTAATCGGTAGAGGGCAGCGTGTTCACACCGGCTCCACAAAACGCGGGTGGCCGGAGCTTACAGTATGAAAGGAATGCATCTCTATCGTTTAAGAAGCTTACCATTGCACATGGAATTAAGAATCAATTTTTCATTCATGAAAGTCTTATTGTACCTCAGAGGTTCGCCTGCAATAGTAGACACGAGGAAATACACATCGGTTTGAACAGACTCGTAGAGTCCGCGCGTCTGACAGTAATAGATGGACTCCAATATTACGCTCAAAAACCTTTGAGGCTTATTGAAAATGGGGAGCTAATCTTATCTAAAAAGTAACACGCTTTGAAGGCGTTATGAAAAGCTGCTTTGTGTGTGCGTCGCAGCCGCCCCACATACTCATAAATCTTCAGGTGAAATAATTGTTTACAGTTGAAATTAATGTAACACGCATTCCTCAGCAGCTAATAAATTAGAGACGTTCTCATTAGCATCTGAATTGATTTCCCCCCTAATTCTCATCCAGCACACAACACATGTGGCTGGGGCTTGCTCAACTTTTCTCTTTCTTTCTGTTTTTTTTTTTTTTTTGTGGATTCCCAAGCAACTACACAGAAAGAAGAAGAAGAAGTGCAGGTTTAGAAGAAAAAACAATGACTATAAAGCCAAAGCTTGTCATTGGTATGCAAAAAAGGATGTCCCTGGTTATTTATTCTGTTTTACTTTTGTTTAGACCTTATGGAACATTATAATTTATAGCTTCAGTTAGTCTATGGTTTGCAGTGTAATTTTCTCTCTATGCTGCAAGCTGTTCTGAATAGTTCATCCAAAAATGAAAATGGCGTTATTTATACTCACCTGCATGACTTTTGTTTACATACTATGTACAAATACATAGAACCTCTTAACAGTGGCATGAAAGTTAATTTGACGCATGACTATGTGGTTATCTTTCTTTTCATTGATACCAATTGCAATTTTTGTGTTTTCATGTTTTGTTTAATTGAAAAAATTGCCCTTATGGTTTAGAATGATGACAAAGCTAGCCAAAATATCAGCTGAAAATGTTAGTGTGCGTCCTACGTCAAGAAAGGTCCATAAAAATTTTGCCTCAATATTTTTTCTGAATTTTAACAGGTTTTAGCCCATATCTTGAATTATGTGTTGCATTGTGTTTTAGGGTTAAATGAAAAGTTTATAAACTTAACAGAGAATATCCTAACAGAAAAAAGTTTTTCTATGAACAATTCTCCTACTATTTCATATCCCCCCATACCTAAATATGTGGTTTTGGCTTTTATGAACCTGTTTGGAGGAGTAGACCAGTAGACCAGGAGCAGGAAGGGTTTAGCCTGTCTGTCGGGTCTCATGCTTCATTGTGTGTGTGTGTGTGTGTGTGTGTGTGTGAGAGAGAGAGAGTTGGCAGTGCTCTCTTATCTTGTCCTGTGCTGCTTATCTGTTGTGTGTACAGCAGCAGAGAGCCCAGAGCCCAAACCTCCAACCATGAACAAGAGAGAAAGTCAAACACTCACACACAATCACATAGCTGTCTAAATGAGGGCATACACTTGTAGTCTTTTCAAATAACACTCATTTTAATGACCACAGACTAACCCAAACTCTAACACTACTTGTTTTCTTATTACACTATACTGCAATAAATGTTGCAATTTTGTCCCCAAATTAAACCCACACATTAGAGCCGTTACCACTATAGACAATATTTAGCACACTGGTCTGTTAAAATGGGGTTTTATTCTTTTTCCTGTGAAAAACGAAGTGCACTAGTTGTACTGAATGTGCACTTGTAGTGTACTTCAGATCTTAAAAGTATATAATAGATAATATGTGACCACAAAACCAGTCATATGTAGCACAGGTATATTTGTAACAATAGCCAACGATACATTCACAATATTTTGATTATTTTCCACCCCATTTTCAAATAGTTGTATCTCGGCCGAATATTGTCCTAAATTTACGGTAAAAAACTGGCAGCTGTGGTTGCCAGAATTTTACCATAAAAAATACGGTAACAATGTTTTACATTTACAGTTTTCAATTAAATTTAAAGCAGGTGGTGATGACAACCTCACATGATGAACCAAACCCCATCACAAGGAGGTTTCAAATAATAACATATATAGAAGGTGCACTGTGTCATTTACGCAAACACTAAACACCATCATGGTAACACACATAAAACTGAAATAATGCAAAAAACATTAATTTAACAACATCAGATGTAACATACAACCCTAATGTACAAAACTGCCAAGAAGAAAAAGTTATTTCAACAAAAAAACATCAAATAAAAAAATGAAACACAGGGAATTCTGGGAATGTCAATTTACGGTTGTTCACTGTAAATTTTACATTCTTTTTCACTTCCAAAAAACAGTATACTACCGTAAAATTACATGCAAAATCCAACACAGTTTTTTACCGTATATAGTAGGGGAACTTACCGTTAACCATTTCACAGGTTTTTATTGTAGCATTTTACAGTTTTTTTTTTTTTACCATTAAGTGTACTACAGGTTGGTGTCCCAAAATATCACATATGAGTGCACTTAGATGTTCTTAAGATTATTTTAAGAATAATTTTTAGTATATTAAGTACAAAAGTAGTGTATGAAAATAGTGCACTTTGAAGTATGTAATTTCAATAATAAGTACTCTTTTTAAAAGTATGCTTTTAAAAACTTGTAGGCCTTTAGTTTTTTCTTCTAAAAATATTTCTGTAGTTTTTGCCCCTATATGTGAAAAGAAAGTCACACAGGTTTGGAAAGATATGAGGGCAGTAAATGATAACATAATTTTCATTTCTATATTATTCCTTTAATTTTTGCATTCGGTTCTTTAAACCTTGAGTATTTGATTACATCCACACATGCCACACACAAAGTTAAAATACCAAAAACGTTCATTCAGACACACATAAAAATAGCTGTGAACACATAAAATCCTCTAATACTAAACTAAACACCAGCAAACAGCTCCACATTAACCTCTGATCCTCTATCACTACACTCTAATAGTCTCTCTGTGTGTAAGTGTGTTTCCGCGGCTGTGGCCGTGATGACAGATTTACAGGATGTTGTGGATGGTATTGGTCAGCAGTTCGCTGTATTGAGGATGCATGTGACACGTATGACTCCCGCGGTGTCGCAGAGTGATGACATCCTCTTTTTAATGAGCATTGTCAGCGTAGCATGAGCAGAGCCGCGGCAAATCATAAATCAGCCACAGAGACCGCAGCTCTCACACAGGAAGGATTCCCTAATGAACAGCCTCTCTCCTCTTTCATGAAGCATCTTTGAAACCACACAGACCTTCAGCAGACACACTCCAGACCGCCGTACCGTGCTTGTTCCGTCCTGGTGCCCACTGGTCTGGTAAATTACATGCGCTTGAACGCAACGCTGAACACGCATGCAGCTAGCTCTGAAGCTGCTTGTCTTGAGTTGTGATTTGTTGAGTGTTAGCGGTTAGAGGTGAATGCTGTGTGTGTGACAAGCTTTAGATTAGTGGTTCTCAACTGGTTTTGCTTTTGAATGTAGATTTTTTTTATTGGACTGTTAACATACAATATAAGGACATTTTTAGTTCGCAACCTGATCAGAACATACACTCTTTAAAAAAAGGCTTTAAAAGGTTCTTTACATCGATGCCATACACTGTAAAAGTTTTCACCAGTTTCAACTTAAAAACTTAGGTTTAGCAGCTGCCTTAAGATTTTAAGTGAAATCAACTTAAGTCATTTAAACTCACAAGTTATATCAACTAATTTTATTGTAAGAAGTTAAAATGACTTGTAGTTTTAAGCTGATTTAACTTAAAAACTTAAGGCAGCTGCTGAACTTTTAAGTTTTAAGTTGAATCTGGTGAAAACTTTTTACAGTGTACAGTCGTGGCCAAAAGTTTTGAAAATTACATAAATATTGGAAATTGGAAAAGTTGCTGCTTAAGTTTTTATAATAGCAATTTGCATATACTCCAGAATGTTATGAAGAGTGATCAGATGAATTGCATAGTCCTTCTTTGCCATGAAAATGAGCTTAATCCCGAAAAAAACTTTCCACTGCATTTCATTACTGTCATTAAAGGACCTGCTGAGATCATTTCAGTAATCGTCTTGTTAACTCAGGTGAGAATGTTGACGAGCACAAGGCTGGAGATCATTATGTCAGGCTGATTGGGTTAGAATGGCAGACTTGACATGTTAAAAGGAGGGTGATGCTTGAAATCATTGTTCTTCCATTGTTAACCATGGTGACCTGCAAAGAAACGCGTGCAGCCATCATTGCGTTGCATAAAAATGGCTTCACAGGCAAGGATATTGTGGCTACTAAGATTGCACCTAAATCAACAATTTATAGTATCATCAGGAACTTCAAGGAAAGAGGTTCAATTCTTGTTAAGAAGGCTTCAGGGCATCCAAGAAAGTCCAGCAAGCGCCAGGATCGTCTCCTAAAGAGGATTCAGCTGCGGGATCGGAGTGCCACCAGTGCAGAGCTTGCTCAGGAATGGCAGCAGGCAGGTGTGAGCGCATCTGCACACACAGTGAGGCCAAGACTTTTGGAAGATGGCCTGGTGTCAAGAAGGGCAGCAATGAAGCCACTTCTCTCCAAAAAAAAAAAAACCAAACATCAGGGACAGATTGATCTTCTGCAAAAAGTATGGCAAATGGACTGCTGAGGACTGGGGCAAAGTCATATTCTCCGATGAAGCCTCTTTCCGATTGTTTGGGGCATCTGGAAAAAGGCTTGTCCGGAGAAGAAAAGGTGAGCGCCATCAGTCCTGTGTCATGCCAACAGTAAAGCATCCTGAGACCATTCATGTGTGGGGTTGCTTCTCATCCAAGGGAGTGGGCTCACTCACAATTTTGCCCAAAAACACAGCAATGAATAAAGAATGATACCAAAACACCCTCCAATAGCAACTTCTTCCAACAATCCAACAACAGTTTGGTGAAGAACAATGCATTTTCCAGCACGATGGAGCACCGTGCCATAAGGCAAAAGTGATAACTAAGTGGCTCGGGGACCAAAACGTTGAAATTTTGGGTCCATGGCCTGGAAACTCCCCAGATCTTAAAACTTGTGGTCAATCCTCAAGAGGCGGGTGGACAAACAGAAACCCACTAATTCTGACAAACTCCAAGAAGTGATTATGAAAGAATGGGTTGCTATCAGTCAGGATTTGGCCCAGAAGTTGATTGAGAGCATGTCCAGTCGAATTGCAGAGGTCCTGAAAAAGAAGGGCCAACACTGCAAATACTGACTCTTTGCATAAATGTCATGTAATTGTCGATAAAAGCCTTTGAAACGTATGAAGTGCTTGTAATTATATTTCAGTACATCACAGAAACAACTGAAACAAAGATCTAAAAGCAGTTTAGCAGCAAACTTTGCGAAAACTATTTCTGTCATTCTCAAAACTTTTGGCCACAACTGTAGAAGAACCATTTTTGGTTCTACAAAGAATCATTCAGTCAAAGGAACCATCTCTTTCTTACCTTTTTATAATCTGAGGAACCTTCTTTACCCACAAAGAACCTTTTGTGAAACAGAAAGGTTCTTCATATATTAAAGGTTCTTATGGAACCATTTAGACAAAAAAATCTTCTATGGCATTGTGAAGCACCTTTATTTTAAAGTGTTACAGCACATTTTGTCGTATCCCCATGTGGTTTAACCCTTTCACACGTGAGTTTAAAATATTCTATCTGACCCCAAAGAGTGAGTTTTTTTAGGCGACCGTTATTTTAGAATGTTTTGCATTACTGTTTCCATGGCGACGTGTCATGTGACACACCGCAGCCACAATAGCACTGTAAGACACATGGATCGCTTTTATTTTATTTTTTTCCTTTTTTATTGTTAATATTCACAAGCATGCTCACTATATTATGAAATATCTGATATTCCGATTTCGAAATATGTGGAAGTAAATGTATTTAAAAGTCGAAACACTTTTATAATGACTGCGTTAGTTAATCTATACCGGGTGATGGGCGCCGCCATGTTTGTTCGCGCTGAATACGAGCTGTGGGATTTACAACACGCAAATTCATCCTCTCCCCCAGAAAGACATTAAAGTAAGTCTCTGGTGAGCTGGGAGAAGAGCAGAGTAAACTTTATAGTTAGCTACATAATCTGTATATGATATTAATAAAATATGTTGTCAGAATATATTTGTAACAACATTATTGCCGCTTCCATAGACATCAGTGTGTATTTTACAAACCTTTAATGTATGGATTTGCTAGTATGTATGTGTATTTAAATGTCTGAAACCTAAAATAAGCATTATATGGTTGAAAACACTGAATAGTTGTGATAATATGACAAGCACTCAGCGCGTCCGATCTGGCTCAGCGCCAGCCAAAGCGCCAAAACAGATTTGAATTCAGCAGTTGATCACGTGATGCGCCGAAAGTTCGAATCACACCGGTGTGATCGTACGCTTCAGGGACCAGCCAAGACAAATCACACGGGTGTGATCGTACGAGCTAAAGGGTTAAAAAATACAACTTAAACCAAAAGGTGGTTTTCATGGTTGGTAGGTTTGTTTGGCAGCTCATGCAGTATGGGATGTACTTGAGAGATGAAGAGCTCTGGTTCGAATCCTGTCTAACAATGGTTCGACAAAACAGTTCAAATCTACACAAGAGGAAGCTTCAAATGGTGTCAACAAATGCATTTTTATATCGGTTTTGCATTTGTTAACACTATAGGCTAGGTTTAGGGCTAGGTTTGGTGTAGGGCATATTTTCAACATGATAGAGCATTAAAGGAGTCATCGGATGGCCATTTTCCACAAGTTCATATGATTCTTTAGGGTCTTAATGAAAAGTCTATAATATACTTTGTTTAAAAATTCTCAATAGTTGTGTAAAAAACACCCTTTTACCTTCAAAATCAGCTTTGCAAAAACTCAACTCATATTATTGCATGAGCCCTTTAAATGCAAATGAGCTCTGCTCGCCCCGCCCCTCTCTGCTGTGGTATTATGAGATGTTTACTTTAGCCGTATTTAGCTGCATTTAGCAGTGAAACTCGCCAACAAGCACATTATTAAGGAAGGCCATTCACAAAGATGCATAAAAAACCTTTATACTGATTTCTGCTGTGGGTGAAGCTGCATCACGAATGTTTCACACGAACACAGAGGCATTAAAACCGAAAGTAACGTTTTCCTTTGCATCTTCAGTGGCTCAGATGTCGGGAATAAATGACGACTGCTGTGTTCATTATTATATCCAACAACAGAACACCTCAATCACTCAATCTGAGACATTCTTGTCTTCCTCTGCACCTGAGTCGACACAATGGCGATCGGAGTCGGACTGTTTCAGCTCGGTGAGGGCGGGTCTGAGGTAAGGCGCTCATGTCAACCTACTATCGTGGGAGTGGCCTCTGTCTGTGTGTCGTCACACTGACAAGAAGCTGAGAATGACCTGATTTTAAAAAGGGGATATTATAATAAAGATTAAAAAATACCACTGGGTGGATTTTTATCATTGTAGGGTGGTTATGTACACAAACTGCCAACACACATTAATGTTCAAACAACATGTAAAGTTTTGCATCCGATGACCCCTTTAAGTTTTAACTCTGAACCGCCTCAATGACACACACTTACATGTAGATGCAAACAGCTCAGTCTTGGCAGAAACACAAAAGAGTATTGTAGTTTAGTGGCACTGTAGACTGTCTGGGTCTTCTCTTTCTCTCTCGCTCTCTCTTCTGAATGGAGTGCCTGGCATTTGTCCTCAGCTGTAATGTAATTGTGTTTTACTGCACAGTGCAGTGTAATTGCTGACTAGTCTGTTAACCTTTTAAATCAGCACACAGCTGTGCTGCTGGAGAGGAGACTGATAACACTAGGGAGAGTGAGTGAGAGAGAGAGAGTGAGAGAGCGAGGGAGGGTCCATGAAGGCAGGGTGAGACAAAAACAGAGAAAGGAAGGATGCATGCACATATAGTATCCTTTGCATTTTTTTCCTCACTTGCACAGAAAACTTTTAATTTGCTTTTTGTCTGCTTGAGAGAATAATACACCTAACATCTTATTTTCTCACCTACTGTATATGCTGTTGGAAGTGAATATGTTTGGATGAGCTCTGCTGTTTTATATACCACTTTATACGAAAGATCTCTTTAAAGCAATTAGCTATATATTATTAAACAAGTAAAACAGTGTTGATTTTAATTAGAATTACAACTTTAGTTTCTGCTATAAAGCAGCTCTTCAGTGTGTTCACTGTTTTTAGCCACAAACATCTGACCTCAATTGATTGAACTGATTAAGAAATGAATCAGAGTAAAACTCTTTAAAATAAAGGTTCTAAAAGGGTTTTTTCACAGTGATGCAATAGAACCAAGAACCATACTAGGGTGCTCAAAGACGCTTTTAACGAACACTTACTAAAATAATTATTTTTCAATGGTGTGAAGAACATTTTACAGATCTAAAGAACACCTTTTTTTTTGGGTGTTAAAGGTTTTTTAAAAGAACCATAAATGCCAATAAAGAACATTAATTTTAGTTAGCAGCCAGACCAAAATTTTTGTGGAAAGTTAACTTTGGAAAACTGTTTTGAACTAATTAAACAAACTCCAAGCTGTCTTAAAAATGGTTCTGAGTAGTAAGACTTTGTATTGTCAATATGAATGTATTTTACTAAATGAAAAAAACTCTCATTCAGCCAGTAAACTCTCCACCATGGCCAAGACTAAAGAGCTGTCCAAGGATGTCAGGGACAAGACTGTTGACCTACAAAAGGAAATCCTGCAGCGCCCACAAGGTCCCCCTGCTCGAGAAAGCACATGTACAGGCCCGTCTGAAGTTTGCCAATGAACATCTGAATGATTCGGAAGATAACTGAGTGAAAGTGTTGTGGTCAGATGAAACCAAAATCGAGCTCTTTGGCATCAACTCAACTTGCTGTGTTTGGAGGAGGAGGAATGCTGCCTATGACCCCAAGAACACCATCCCCACCATCAAACATGAAGGTAGAAACATGATGCTTTGGGGGTGTTTTTCTCCAGGACAGGACAGGGCAGGACAGGACAACTGCACCGCATCAAAGGGACGATGGACGGGGCTACCATCAAATCATGGGTGAGAACCTCCTTCACTCATTGAAAATGGGTCGTGGATGGGTATTCCAGCACGACAATAACCTAAAACACACAGCCAAGGCAACAACGGAGTGGCTCAAGAAGAAGCACATTAAGGCCTAGTCAGTCTCCAGACATTAATCTCATAGAAAATCTGTGGAGGGAGCTGAAGGTTTGAGTTGCCAAACGTCAGCCTTGAAACCTTAATGGCTTGGAGAGGATCTGCAAAGAGGAGTGGGACAAAATCCCTTCTGAGATGTGTGCAAACCTGGTGGCCAGCTACAAGAAATGTCTGACTTCTGTGATTGCCAACAAGGGTTTTGCCACCAAGTACTTAGTCATGTTTTGCGAATGTTTTTATAGTTGTTATTTTGCTCTCACTGTTTAAATATACCCACTATTTGACTGATAATTTCTTTGTTAGTGGGCAAACATACAAAATCAGCAGGGGATCAAATAATTATTTTCCCCACTGTTCACGCCAATCAGGCCATTATGACCACTGACAGGTGAAGGACAAGTGAAATGAATAACGGATTATCTCTTCATCACGGCACCTGTCAGAGGGTGGAATATATTAGGCAGCAAGTTAACATTTTGTCCTCAAAGTTGATGTGTTAGAAGCAGGAAAAATGGGCAAGCGTAAGGATTTGAGAGAGTTTGACAAGGGCAAATTGTTATGGCTAGGCGACTGGGTCAGAGCATCTCCAAAATTGCAGCTCTTGTGGGGTGTTCCCAGTCTACATTGGTCAGTATCTATCAGAAGTGGTCCATGGAAGGAACAGAGGTGAACTTGCAACAGGGTCATGGACATAGGAGCCGCTTTTCCACTATCGGGCCGAACCGTTCTCAATGCGTAACCGTTCTGTTCCGTGCCGATTCGGGCCAGTCGGCACGGATACGGTTTGATTTTCCACTGCGGTGCGGATAACGGAACTATTTGGAATGTAAATACAAATGCGTCAGTCGTTGCCTTGGTAATGCAAGAGTAGGCAGCCCCGCTTCTACTGTTATTGTCCTTTTGGACGCGATATGTATGTTTGAGTTTTTTTATTTTTTCCCGGCACTGTTTTGAACTTTTCTTAATGCCCTTCTCTGCAAGACACTGCGCTAAAAGTAAAAAAAAACATTTCGTTTCTCTTTGCACCCTCCAGCTGTTGTTGAATTTTTCTTTCTGCCCAAATATCAATATTAGAGCAAATGTTTCATCCACAGACCAAAGTGTCTCAGCCATTTGTATTTATATTTACCGTATCTGTTTACTGCGCACCCGCTTAGCCATAGAGAAACTGGTAGCCAGGCAACAGAGTGGCGAAGCCATGCAAACGCATTTTATCAGCCCGGTTCAGCACGGTTGTCTAACCGTGCCGAGAATTCCGGGCCGAGAACGGTTTGTAATCGTTCCGTGCCGTACCAGGCTCAGGTGGAAACACAACTGGAACTGTACCCGACCGTTCTAAGAACGGTCCGGCCCGATAGTGGAAAAGCGGCTAGGGAGCGAAGACTGGCTCTTGTGGTCCGATCCAACAGACAAGCTACTGTAGCTCAAATTACTCAAGAAGATAAGCTGGTTCTGATGGAAAGGTGTCAGAATGCGCAGTGCATCACAGTTTGTTGCGTATGGGCCTGCACAGTTGCAAACCAGTAAGAGTGCCAATGCTGACCCCTGTCCACCGCTGAAAGTGCATGTGGGCATGTGCATGTGCAACAGTGGGCATGTGAGCATCAGAACTGGACCACAGAGCAATGGAAGAAGGTGGCCTGGTCTGATGAATCACATTTTCTTTTACATCACATGTATGGCCGGGTGTGTGTGCGTCGGGGAACACATAGCACCAGGATGCACTATGGGAAGAAGGCAAGCTGACAGAGACAGTGTGATGCTTTGGGCAATGTTCTGCTGGGAAACCATCCATGTGGATGGTACTTTGACATGTACCACCTACCTAAGCATTGTTGCAGACCACGTGCACCCTTTCATGGAAACAGTATTCCCTGGTGTATAATGTGCCCTGCCACAAAGCAAAAATGGTTCAGGAATGGTTTGAGGAGCACAACAATGAGATTGAGGTGTTGACTTGGCCTCCAAATTCTCCAGATTTCAATTCAATCAAGTATCTGTGGGATGTGCTGAACAAACAAAGAGGTTTTGCATAGTCCTCAACACTTCACGCACAAGCATAAAGACAAATGACAATCAGCAACTGTAAAAGATGACTTCTCAACATCATAGCACAAATAATTAATGATAATGAAAAAACAACAACAACATGCACACAAAGGTCAGCAAACAGCAATACAATAGTTTCAAGTAATTCACATTCATTCACTGTAAACTGAAAAATATGTAGTTGCTTTTTTACAGCATTGATTGGAAAACAACAATCACCAATAATGGGTTTGTAACCGTTACAATTGGTTGGGAATCCATGACCTTATTGGCAGCCGTCTCATGAGAGTTGTTTGGTTTGATGATTGCTGTGCATGGTTTGAATGGCTGGGGAATATGAGGCTGCATTACAGAATGAGGCGCTTACATGATTGCCTCATGCCGATTATATCTCCTTACTGTCTGCTGAGTAAATTAAAGAGTATTTTCTAGTTTGCTTCCTAATCTAGTCGTCTAATAAATCTGGAATTGTATATAATGAATATTATTGGCGCCTTGAATTGCTTTACTTCCTATTTTATAAGTTGCTTTGAATGCTAAAAGGATAAATACAAATGTGATTAAGTTTTATGTCCTCTAGTAATTCCCAGTCTATGAACAGATCATTCTTTTGAAATGGTTCGTTTTTTAATAATTCAGTCAAACTGATTCACAGTGTCTGTAATAATTTGCACTGCATGATTTTAGCAATCCTATAAGATCATTGCTGATCACACTGTGCGTCATGGATCTAATAAACTTGGGTATGACATGTATGTAGATGATGATGACACCTATTGACTCGTAGGCTACAACGCACATTACTATAGAAGAATGAAACGCTATCAGCATGCGCTAGTGGTAAACAAAATGAGCATAATGAATCACACTTTGGTTGTAGTTGTTATGTGTGCTGAAAAAAAGTGGAAGCGGTGAAAGTGTAAGGAATAAAAGTCCATTTTAAATTTACGAAATTCACTTATTCACTGTTCATTTTGTGTTCTTTTTCACTTTTCACTACCGTAAAATTACATGTGCATTGTCCAATACAGTTTTTCGCCGTATACAGTACGGGGAACTTAAGGTCATGCACTGAGTCCTAAATTTCTGCATGCTAAAAAACAAATACGACCTTACGTTATGACAATCACGTTTACACACTGCCTCCGAAACTTTCGTCTGTCATAAAACAGTTTGGATCGTGTTCGATTTTATGCATTTTTCGCATCCGTCGCAAGCATTTTGAGAGGTGTTTAGACAGTTTCGAGCCACTGTACAAGCAAATGCCAAAATCCAGAATTTCATCTGACAAGGTCCTTGTACACTGAGCTCACAGAAATTAGTGGTCTTCTTCATAATATGTGGCTCCAGTAACACTAGCAAAGCATGAAAGTTTACTGAAGTAAACTTTGAATCGCCAGGGATATTCAAGCAGTTCCCTAATAAGGAGGTACGCAAAAAAAACATTCTTTCATTCCTCTCTATATCTTATAATTGGGTGGACCCAATATGTCCTTTCTTTTTTTATCAATAAACTGCTTGAAGATTCCATTTTGTATTGTTTTGCGAATTTTCGCAGTGGATGAAACATTTTACAGGTTTTTACTGTACCATTTTTACAGTCTTTTACAGTTAAATTCACGGTCATTTTTTACAGTATCTTGTATCTTTGGTCACAAGACCGTGACAACAGACGTCTTTGAACATCTCTAACTGTAAGACATAGGATCACGTATTAGGAGCCACAATTGTTTCACAATGCCATGTGTTTCAGGCTTATATGGGAATAATAACAATGCAACATATCACACATATGAATGTAAACTCTCTGGCCACTTTATTAGGTACAACTTTTCAACGACTCGTTAACGCAAATAACTAATCTACCAATTACATGGCAACAATTTAGGCATGTAGACATGGCCAAGATGATCTAGCATTAGAATAGGGAAGACAATCGGTTAAAGGGGTCATCAGATGGCCATTTTCCACAAGTTGATATGATTCTTTAGGATCATAATGAGAAGTCTATAACATACTTTGGTTAAAATTTCTCAATGGTAGTGTAAAAAACACTCTTTTTACTTTGTCAAAATCAGCCCTTTCTAGAGCGAGCTATTCTGTTGCATATTCCTTTAAATGCAAATGAGCTCTGCTCACCCCGCTCCTCTCTGCCATTTTTTTTATAATTGTAGGGTGGTTGTGTACACAAACTCACACACATTGTTCAAACAACATGTAAAAGTGAGTTTTGCATCTGATGACCCCTTTGAGTGACTTGGTTGTTAATGCCAGACAGGCTGTACTGAGTATTTCAGAAACTACTGATCTACTGAAATTTTCACACATAACCATTTCTAGGGTTTATATAGAATGGTCCAAAAAAGAGAAAATATGAAGTGAGTGGCATTTCTGTGGGTGAAAATGCCTTGTTGATGCCAGAGGTCAGATGACAATGGGTTTTTCGAGATGTTGGAAAGACAACAGTAACCCGCATAACCACCTGTTAAAACCGAGGTACACGGAAGGGCATCTCTGAACACACATCATGTCAAACCTTAAACCAGATGAGCTATTGCAGCAGAAGACCAAACTAGGTGCCAATGTTGTCAGCTAAGAACAGGAAACTGAGGCTACAATTCACAAAACCTCAGCAAAATTTGACAACAGAAGATTGGAAAAAGGTCCCTGGTCTGATGAGTCTCGATTTTGCTGCAACATTTTGATGGTAGGGTCAGAATTTGCTGTAAACAACATGAACGCATAGATCCTTTTTGTATCAACAGTTCAGGCTGCTGCTTGTGTAATAGTGTGGGGAATATTTTCTTGCCACATTTTATGTCCTCTAGCACCAACTGAGCATCATTTAAACACCTGAGTATTGCTCTTTATGACCACAGTGTACCAATCTTGTGAGGGCTACTTCCATCAGGATAACACACCATGTCACAAAGCTCAAATCATCTCAAACTGTTTTCTTGAACATGACAGTGAGTTCACTATACTCAAATGGCCAGGCATTTGGGGCTTTTGCCAAAAGTAAAGTCAGTCATTTGCAGTCACTTTTAGGAAGAATTTATATTCAGAGCTGTGAAATACCAATAATGAGAATGAAGTCAGACTGTTGTGAGCATATTTTTTTTTCATTATAAGGCGAAGTAAATGCATTAAAAATAATGTACCATAGATTGAAAAATATGATATATTACATGTAATAAGAGGCCAATTTGAGCAAATTCTAAATGATTTTAGTTTGCTGGCTGCCCTAGTTTTATGTATTTCTATTATTTCATCTACTCCATTCTTGCAGTGTAATACTGGCACTGGTTTAATTCTCTACAGTGTGTCTGTGTGTGTATTATGAAATGTTATCGTGGCTATGTGTGATGCAGCTTTATAAAGTCCTTTGCTGACACTAATCACACATGTGTGTTTTATTGTACTTCTCTCTCAATATACTGGCAGGGATTTCAGAGGCGCTCAGCACCCCGTCACATCCTGAACAACTAAATCACATTCATTTTAATGATAACACCCACCAGTGAAGATTAGGCTCCTGTGGATTGCCGTGCCGAAACCATTCTCTGTCAGTGTGTGTGAGAAGAAAGCGAGAGAATGAGAGCTAGGTAGTCTGTGTGTGTAATTCAGTAATCAGAGCTGCAGCCTGCTGCTGTGTCTCTCTGCTTAACCTTGACAAGTCATTGTGATCCAGCCCGCAATTTGCTTATCTTACTCCACACCGGCTCCATAGAGCTCTCAGCAGGACCCAAGGGCCGTGCCATTAACATCACTTACAAATACATCACTCTCTCATACACACACACACACGGATAGATACACACTCTCCCTCACACACTGTACCTTACAGGTCTTTCACTGCTGTTGCTTCATTAATTTATCTTATGAATGAATGCCACTGTGAATTTGTTTTTCAGCAGATAGACAAATAAAAGTAAAATGTATACTTAATAATTTTACTTAATTTTTTCAGGTACAATTCTTATATTAAAAACTAATAGTTACAATTTGAATTCTGATTGAATTAATCATGTCTGAAGCCATTGGAAAGTAGCTGATATACTGTTTTGCACATAATTTGAATTCCTCATTAATGCACTAGATGATTTGTTTGCTAATAACTGTGTCCAAAATCACATATTTTCTGAGTAGGTGCTACATTTGATGAGGAACAAACTTTGTGCCCTTTAAAAAGTATGTTCAATGTACAGTCGTGGCCAAAATTTTTGAGAATTACATAAATATTGGAAATTGGAAAAGTTGCTGCTTAAGTTTTTATAATAGCAATTTGCATATACTCCAGAATGTTATGAAGAGTGATCAGATGAATTGCATAGTCCTTCTTTGCCATGAAAATGAACTTAATCCCGAAAAAAACTTTCCACTGCATTTCATTGCTGTCATTAAAAGACCTGCTGAGATCATTTCAGTAATCGTCTTGTTAACTCAGGTGAGAATGTTGACGAGCACAAGGCTGGAGATCATTATGTCAGGCTGATTGGGTTAGAATGGCAGACTTGACACGTTAAAAGGAGGGTGATGCTTGAAATCATTGTTCTTCCATTGTTAACCATGGTGACCTGCAAAGAAACGCGTGCAGCCATCTTTGCGTTGCATAAAAATGGCTTCACAGGCAAGGATATTGTGGCTACTAAGATTGCACCTAAATCAACAATTTATAGGATCATCAAAAACTTCAAGGAAATAGGTTCAATTCTTGTTAAGAAGGCTTCAGGGCATCCAAGAAAGTCCAGCAAGCGCCAGGATCGTCTCCTAAAGAGGATTCAGCTGCGGGATCGGAGTGCCACCAGTGCAGAGCTTGCTCAGGAATGGCAGCAGGCAGGTGTGAGCGCATCTGCACACACAGTGAGGCCAAGACTTTTGGAAGATGGCCTGGTATCAAGAAGGGCAGAAAAGAAGCCACTTCTCTCCAAAATAAACATCAGGGACAGATTGATCTTCTGCAAAAAGTATGGCGAATGGACTGCTTTTCCGATTGTTTGGGGCATCTGGAAAAAGGCTTGTCCGGAGAAGAAAAGGTGAGCGCTACCATCAGTCCTGTGTCATGCCAACAGTAAAGCATCCTGAGACCATTCATGTGTGGGGTTGCTTCTCATCCAAGGGAGTGGGCTCACTCACAATTTTGCCCAAAAACACAGCCATGAATAAAGAATGGTACCAAAACACCCTCCAACAGCAACTTCTTCCAACAATCCAACAACAGTTTGGTGAAGAACAATGCATTTTCCAGCACGATGGAGCACCGTGCCATAAGGCAAAAGTGATAACTAAGTGGCTCGGGGACTAAAACATTGAAATTTTGGGTCCATGGCCTGGCAACTCCCCAGATCTTAATCCCATTGAGAACTTGTGGCCAATCCTCAAGAGGCGGGTGGACAAACAAAAACCCACTAATTCTGACAAACTCCAAGAAGTGATTATGAAAGAATGGGTTGCTATCAGTCAGGATTTGGCCCAGAAGTTGATTGAGAGCATGCCCAGTTGAATTGCAGAGGTCCTGAAAAAGAAGGGCCAACACTGCAAATACTGACTCTTTGCATAAATGTCATGTAATTGTCGATAAAAGCCTTTGAAACGTATGAAGTGCTTGTAATTATATTTCAGTACATCACAGAAACAACTGAAACAAAGATCTAAAAGCAGTTTAGCGGCAAACTTTGTGAAAACTAATATTTGTGTCATTCTCAAAACTTTTGGACACGACTGTGGTGTATATGTATCCTTCTAATACGACCATTTTATTAGCAAAACATCTCACCACTTCTCATTTCTATCTTTCATTTTTGCGGGACAAAACGCTGTCTCAATGTGGATGGAAGACTAAAATGTGCAGAAAAAGATGTTATTTTGTATATGAATTAGTGAAGCTGTAGTCTATGACCAGCAAACCAAGTTGGTTAAAGGATTAGTTCACTCCTGAATTACAATTTCCTGATAATTTATGCACTCATCCAAAATGTTCATGCCTTTCTTTAGTCGAAAAGAAGTTAAGGTTTTTGAGAAAAACATTCCAGGATTTTTCTCCATATAGTGGACTTCAATGGCCAACAGGTTGAAGGTCCAAATTGCAGTTTAAATGCAGCTTCAAAGGGCTCTGCATGATCCCAGGTGAGGAATAACGGTCTTATCTAGTGAAACGATCAGCCATTTTCTAAAAAAAAAAAAAAATACAAATTTATACACTTTTTAACCATGAATGCTCTTCTTGCAATAGCTCTGCGATGCCTGTCTTAACACTTTACATAATTATGTTGGAAAAGTCACTTGTGGTTAGTTCTTCGTCTGTGTACTCTAGTTCGAAAAGGTAGGTTAAGGCAAAAAACTCCATCTTATTTTCTCCTCCAACTCCAACGTTCAACATTGTTTTACCTTTTTGTGTAAAGGGCGTTTGACTTTCTTTGCACATTTGCTTTGTAAACACTGGGTCGGTGTTTCTGCCTACATCACTCTTGACCTTTACAACAAGATTACGTAAAGCGTGAATTTCTAATAATGCAAAATGCAGAAAATGGCCTATCGTTTTGCTAGATAAGACCCCTATCCCACGGCTGGGATCATGTAGAGCCCTTTGAAGCTGCATTGAAACTGCAATTTGGACTTTCAACCTGCTGGCTCCCACTGAACTTCACTACATGGAGAAAAATCCTTGAATGTGTTTCTCAAAAACCTTAATTTCTTTTTGACTAAAGAAAGAAAGACATAAATATCTTGGATGACATAAGGAAATTTTAATTCTGGAGTTTTTTTTGGTTTTTTGGTCAAAAAATTTGCAAAAATTGTACATTTAGGACTACAACAGCTTGCCACTGGGGCAGTACCCAAGAGACACCCTTGTACCTTCTTTACCGCTGAAGGGTGCATATTAGTACATTGGAGTAGTTGTAAGATTGAACCCATAAGGTACTAATATTACGTAACCCATAAGGTACTAATTACGTAATCAGATTACTTTTTTCCAGTAGCTAGTAAAGTAACACATCACTTTTAAATTTACAATAACATATCTGAGTTACCTTTTCAAATAAGTAACTCCTGTTACTTTTTTCTTATTTTTGGATTGACAGCTCTCTTGTCCACCTGTTGAGAGAAATTGGGAGTAAGTGCAGAGGCGTTGTGTGCGCTGTGCAATCATGATGTTACTAGTTCTAGCCTAAATGTGAACATGCATTTAATTATCTCACTTGCACAAAAACAGATTCAATATTGATTCCTCAATATTGATCTTTTATGTATTTAATCCCATTTTATTAACCAATGTCTTTGCTGCTGGCCTTCGATGATCCAAATCAATCATACTAATAAGCAAAAATGACTTTTTTTATTGTTGAAGAGTGTTGAACTTTCATTGCCTTCATCCTATTCTTCATGGAATCCAGAATGGCAGCTGAAAGGTGAATTTACATTTTCTTCAGCCTGAGGTTTATTCATTTGTGCTGAAAGGGCTTTTACAGTTGTCAAAAATATTCTAAATATTTTATATTAAAAACAAACAAGAAAGGCCCACTCAGATTAACAATGTAACATAAAAAGTGTATAATTCTTTGCATATTTTTCTGACAGTGTACATGATCGCTATTGGTGTAAGCATCACTATCAATACTGGTCTTACATAGTGTTTGTATGAACCTTTAACGCTATTTATTAAGCATCAACATCTAAAATATCAACCACTCCAGGCAACCATCCACAACACATCTTACCACTGTGGTGACAGCTTTTGAACCCATAACTACCATTTATGTTTCCTTCAATAAATGTGAAAATCTCTTTCTGATTAATATTGAATCAATACAGTTCACTTCACTCAACCTAGATGTATTTTATCATTAATATTCTAGGTGCTGGTGTTTTTGGTGCTTAGCTCATCAATACAGCCATCATCATCTTCCATGCCCTCTGTGTGCATGACAACAGGGCCTTGCTCCCAACTTGTAGAGGAGCCCAAACTCAAACCCTCACCCCGAATGCACCGTACTGGAGCGAATACACACGAGGACACCTCTAATGAGCTCTGCTTGCGAGCTCGCTCGCGTGTGTAACATTTAGCTGACGTGCTAGCCACGGATGCGCCAAGTGTGAGGTCCTGTGTGTATGTTTGTGTGCGTTTCGTGTTGTGTTTAGGAGGTGAGAGTGGGGCGTGCCTCTGTCAAAGGGGCCAAAGGTGAGATGATTTAGAGGCTTGGGAGGAAGTTAATTTCTCTTGATCACCGAGTGCAACCTGCAGCCTTAATGGCGGCTGTAATTAATTCTGCTGATGCTAATCACCAGGGCTGGTCCTCACAATTATCAGCCAGCCACAGATGGGGCGCGGTGCAGACATGAAAAATTAGGAAAATGAATCTGTAATGGGGTGGCAGATCTAATCTACATCAGAAAAAACAAAGTTAGGAAGAGCGAAGAGCCGCCGGAGATCAGGCGAAAACCCACCGCACAAGACAAGCCCCTGACAGAGCTGAAAAATGTGAGAGTGTCCAAGGTGTTTGGTAATTGCTGGGCCATTGGATTCCTCCATTGTTTAATTTATCACAGGGAGACGGGAAGGGGGGTGAGGGGGTGTTTGTGTCCACCGTCGTACGCCGGAGAGTCACTAGAAGGTTAATCAGGTCCTGGTGCTGTGCTGTGTGGCCTTCACAATCAACTCCACCTCAGCCGAACCAGAGAGCATTGATAAAGCAAAAGAGATTGTCTGTTCTGGCACTTACATATGCTTAATATCACACACACACACACACACACACACATGGCCATTGGCATGTAAGCGGCACCGCTGCGCACATGCACCCACCATCCGACGAGAAAATAAAGGAGCGTGGCCGGTCGTAGGACAGACCCTCCCGGAGGACGTTTCCCCTGCCAACGTCAAACAGCATTACGCCAAATACAACTGATTAATTGAAATAGTGGAGGGGCAATTTTTCATGCCGTGGCCTCAGTCGAGCGGCTGGGGCTCATCCTCGCTGCTGTTTGCAGGGCTTTAATTACTCGTCTACCCGTTCTGCTTTCAATAAGAGCAGCCTTAGCGCAGCTCCCTAAGAAATTCAGAGGGTTAAAACACACAATCACTCATCATCACCGCTCAGAGATCCGGGAAGCTCCGCGATAGACTCAGCTCTCGGCTAGCAGCGATGCGGTTTAAGTGTATTATGGATGAGGTTTGTAATTACTTGTGCTATATTTTCAACTTCCAATAACCACATGCAATCAAGTAAAGGGGAAGAGGTTATTTCATCATCAAATAAGGCAAGCAGCCAGATTGATTTCGGGCACAGATGCAGACAGCTGCGCTGTGGAGTAATCATATATACTGTCTCGCAAAGAAATCGGTGAAGGCTTTGAAAGAACCTGTTTGGATCGACTCACTTGTTGTTTTCAGGCCACTTTCACACAAGTGCATTTGATATGGACTTCAGTTTGTTTTTCATCAGAGATTGGTGCATTAGGTTCAGGTTTAAATGAACTAAGTTTAGAAGATCCTTTGGATAAAAATGGTTTGCCCCAAGGTTTAACCTCAAAGTTTGGCTTGGTCCAGTTGACGTAACTACACCACTGTGAAGGCAAAAAGCATCTTTTGATGGCTAGGTATTCTTACAGCATATAAATTGCAAATATATTGTCATATTACAGTAGATCAGTGGTGTCCAATTCTGGCCCTGGAGGGGAAATGTCCAATGTGATCTCATGATAATTCATATGTATTTTACGTAAAATGTGGTTCTACAAAACGTACATTTACTTAACGTTTTTCCAGACACTAAAACGTACAAAACTGACGTATTTACAGCATCTAAACGTACAAATACAGACGTATTTTTAGCATTTTAACGTACAATACTGACGTATTGACAACACCTAAAAACAAATCCTTATGAATACTGAAATTAATTTCATTATTATTGTTTTTAGTTGTCATACCAATGGCCTTATGTTTTCAGTTGCATTATTGAATAGTTTAATCGTTTATTTAATATGAAATTATATCATTTCATTTAGCTCTGTGTGATTTCTGTTGCCAGCTCATTTCCAAGAATAGGTCTATATAATGTTAAACAAGACTACACTTTAAACCCTTAAAATAAATAACATCTCTGCAATCGTTTAACCATTCGTGTATTAACTTCGTTTGCCGTTGTGGGAGTCATGGGACACAAAAGGCGTTTTCTCCGACATGCTGTGACTAACAATAGAACCATAAAATACACCGAACAGACATGATAATTATTAAATGGACCAATTTTATTTGTGCGCTGTTATCCAGATGTTCAGAATCCATACGACTGCGAGGAACAGACCCAAATTCAAGCCGGCGACCTCCATCTCCATCCCGAGCAGCGAGTCCAGCAGCAACAGCAAATAACCCGCGCTGAAGTGCTTTTTTCAAATTCAAATATTGCCGCATTAAGAAACGACTTTAAGAAGATTAAGAACGCTCATTGGTTCTCGCCTGCATTCGTCACAGATTACGACATGCCGTGTTTCTGGTGAGATGGGTGTGAATGATGCGTGGGCGCATTTACAGAGAGGATCAGGATAACAATCCGGATAATATTTTCAGCGATTTACAATTTAAATTTTGCTCTGCACCTCAAACAAACCTACTGTATTCCGCCAGAGAGGACTGCGGCTGCAAACGCATCGTCATTTGGTATTCTGGCCTTATGTTTTAATTTGTCGTTAAATACCGACACCTAGTGGCTACTCTTAGAACTCTAACATTTAACAGTACATCAGCCATTTTGGGATTGCAGAGCACATGGTGCAGAGTATAAATGTGCATCCACGTCCTTCCTACATGTTTTGCCCTTGAGATCGCAAAAATCTGTAAGTTCCAATAATTATACATATCGTTATTGTTTAGATACATCGATATGATTAGGCATTTGCTTGATTGTATAGTTTGAGAACTGTTTACATATGCCATGGTAAAAATAATGGTAAAAATAGCATTCAAAGGTTAAAAACTTGACAATAGATTGTATTTGCTGAATAACAATAACATGTTTATGTTTTACATTTTGTTGAAATGTATGGTTTAAGTACTTGAATGTGTTACGCAGTGTGTTTGAGTATAATGCTATGTCAAGTAACAGTGCTTTGTTAGACGAAATATCTTTACATTATTTTTTGTTACTTTATGTTACAGTTTCACAAGTTGGTTTACAGTAAAGAGAGTATGAAACGCAAACCGCCTATGACCTTTACTGGGGACTTTGTTTAGCTCTCTGCCGAAGCAACGCTTAGAAACGCAAGCCGGGGGCAGAAAAGTGAAAAGATTTGTTCACTTCAAGAGCCGTGTAGTGGATTACATGCACGTCATTTAAGAAAGGACTCAGAATGTCACAATCTTCGAAACATAGCCAAATTTCCAAATTGGAAACAAGGTCAGAGGTTAAATCTTCAGCAAACAATGCTTCATCCACACGCCGCTCCCATAAGTCTAATGTAAGCCAAGCTGCAGCAGAGGCCCGCGCAAAAGCAGAGGCTGCACGCACTAAAGCTGAGTTTGCAAAGCGTCAGATAGATATGGAAGTCGAAAAGGCTAGGATCGAAGCAACGCTGAATGCTCTGAAAGAGGAGGGTGAAGCTGAAGCAGCTCTCGCAGCAGCAAGGGTGCTGGAATCTGCAGCAGTCGGTTCAAATGACGGGACGGAAAGGGATAGTTCCATCGCCGCTGAACGTACTAAAGAATACATCAGAACACACTTTTCGCAGAATCAAAGTGTGAGAGAAGATCACGATCGAGGAAGTGTGAGGCGTAAAGACTTTCCTGCAAACAGTCAGTTTACTCCTGATGCTGCAGATGCAACAAACAGACATGATCAAATGGAGTATCAGCATTTAAGGCAGCCGAATTGCCCTTCTTTCCACATGAGAAACCCCCACTCACCAAGTACACCAGCTCCTCGTTCCAGTGAGGTGTCTGATCTTGCAATCTTTCTTGCTCGACGTGATCTCCTCTCTAGCAGCTTCAAAATATTTGACAACAAGCCAGAGAGTTACCTGCCATGGAAGACTGCATTTTTGAATGCCATTAATGGTCTGAATTTAAAGGCCAATGAAGAGCTTGATTTGCTTATCAAGTGGCTAGAAGGTGAGTCCCTTCGACATGCTGTAAGAATAAGAGCAGCCCATGCATATGATCCAGAATCAGGCCTCAGGCAGTTGTGGCAACGTCTGGATAAAAACTACGGTTCCCCAGAAGTGATCGAATCATCTTTATTCAAGCGTTTAGAGAGTTTCACGAAGATTTCTCATAAAGATTTCAACCAGTTACAAGAGCTTGCAGATCTGCTACTGGAAGTGCAGGCAGTGAAAGAGGAAGGCAGTCTACCTGGTCTTGGATTCCTTGACACATCAAAGGGGATAAATTCTATTGTTGAGAAGCTACCTTATAGTCTTCAGGAGGCATGGATAGTCAAGGAAACAAAATACAAGAAGGAATGTCTACTTCATTATCCACCTTTTTCGTACTTTGTTGAGTTTGTCAATGACTACGCTGAAATGAGAACAGATCCCAGCTTCTCTTTTCGAGCTTCCAACACATTGCCTCTTAAAGATGAAAGGATCCCAATGAAGCAGTCAAGGTTCAGATCTTCCATTACTGTCAACAAAACAGAAGTTGAATCAAACACAGCTGTAAGTGTCAACCCTGGTTCAGTTGACCTATCAAGACACTGTCTCCTCCATAACAGGAATCATTCATTACTGAAATGCAGAGGTTTCAGAATGAAGCCCTTAGCAGAAAGGAAGAGGTTCCTCAAAGAGAACTCTATCTGTTACAAGTGCTGCGTTTCTTCAGACCATATGGCTAAAGACTGCAGGATGACTATACATTGTTCAGAATGCAATAGCCAGGACCATGTCTCTGCCCTTCATAATGGTCCCGCTCCATGGTTCGAAAAGTCACCTACCACAACAACAGAGGCTCAAGGCGGGGAGAGAAAGGAGTCAACTTCCACAGTGACAACGTCTGTCTGCACAGAGATATGTGGAATAGGCCTAAAAGGAAAGTCATGCTCAAAAATTTGTCTAGTCAATGTTTACCCTGACGGTCATCCTGAGGATAAGAAGCGTATATATGTCATGTTGGATGATCAGAGTAACCTTTCTCTAACGAGATCAGCCTTCTTTCAGATGTTCAACGTTCGAGGAGAAGTCTTTCCATACACCATGAGAACATGCTCAGGAACAGTTGATACTAGTGGGAGGAGAGCAAAAAACTTTGTGGTTGAGTCCTTAGATGGGAAAGTATCAATGATGCTTCCTACTCTCATAGAGTGCAATTCAATCCCTGACAACAGACAGGAAATTCCCACTCCTGAAGCTGCTGCTTACTATCCTCATCTTCAAGCCATTGCCTCTCACATACCTCCTCTCGATCCTGCAGCTGACATTCTCATTCTCATTGGGAGAAATCTTATCCGTGCACATAAGGTTCGCAAACAGCGAAATGGACCCCACAGTGCTCCATATGCCCAACTTCTCGACTTGGGATGGGTGATTGTAGGGGATGTGTGCTTTGATGGAGCTCACAAACCCATGGTGAGCACGTTTAAAACTAGTGTGCTTGAGAATGGCAGGCCCAGCTTTCTCACACCTTGCAAAAACAGCATTTGTTCCAAAGAAAGGTTCACTAATGAAGATCCCAGGCACTTTATAAGGAGCACCAAATGATCTCATGACATTGGGAAGCATATCTTCAAACAAACCAATGAAGACAATATGCTTGCACTGTCTGGAGAGGATGAGGCTTTCTTGGACATTATGGACAATGAATTTACCAAAGACGAAGCAAACAGTTGGGTGGCTCCACTGCCGTTTCGCTGTCCCAGAGAGTGCCTGCCCAACAATAGAGACCAAGCTGTCAGCCGCCTCTTGTCACTTCGCCATACTCTAGAAAAGAAAGTGAATATGAAAGACCATTATGTGGAATTCATGGAGACAATGTTAAAAAAAGGACATGCAGAGATTGCGCCCCCTCTTGAAGACAACAAGGAATGTTGGTACCTCCCAAGTTTTGGCATTTATCACCCACAGAAGCCTGGGAAGATTAGGATAGTGTTCGACTCAAGTGCTCTGTACAACAACATATCCCTAAATCAAGTTCTCCTCAAAGGCCCAGACTTGAATAACAGCCTGATAGGTGTGATCATTCGCTTCAGATCTGACTCTTATGGTGTAATGGCGGACATTGAGCAAATGTTTCACAGTTTTCTGGTCAAAGAGGAACATCGAGATTACCTCCGCTTCTTGTGGTTTCAAGATCACAACCTTGATGGACGTATTGTGGAGTACCGCATGAGGGTCCACGTTTTTGGCAACTGCCCCTCCCCGTCTGTAGCTGTATACGGACTCAAGAGAACAGCTGCAGAGGGAGAGCAGGACTATGGAAGTGATGCGAGACTCTTTGTTGAGCGCCATTTCTATGTGGACGACGGGTTAAAATCGTTCAGTTCAGAAGCTGAGGCTGTCGATGTATTGCGCAGAGCTCAACAGATGCTAGCACGATCCAACCTTCGCCTACACAAGATCTCATCTAACAGCCCCGTCATCATGAGAGCCTTCCCGAATGAGGATCTGTCAGCTACTCTACAGGGCCTTGATCTGGGTGCAAACTCACCAGCTCTCCAGCGAAGTTTAGGATTGTTCTGGGACTTGTCAACAGATACATTTGTGTTTCAAGTAGCCATAAGTGACAAACCTTACACAAAGAGAGGAGTGCTATCTACCATCAACAGCTTGTATGATCCTCTAGGATTTGTAGTACCCGTAAGCATTGAGGGTTGCTCTATTCTGAGAGACATCTCTGGGAATGCGGATGACTGGGATGTTGTTTTGCCCAAAGAGAAACAAGAGCGATGGCAGAAATGGAAAGATTCCCTCAAACATCTAAAAGGACTGAAAATTCCAAGAATGTATACATCCACTTCCTTATCTACTGCACACAGAAAGGAGATTATTATCTTTTGTGATGCTTCCACTAAAGCTGTAGGCACAGTAGCTTACTTGAAAATCACTAATGCAGATGGTCTCAGTGAAGTGGGTTTCCTCTTTGGCAGAGCAAAACTAGCGCCAAAGCCAGAAGTCTCTATTCCTCGACTTGAGTTGTGTGCAGCTGTACTCGCAGTTGAAGTAGCAGATATGCTTCAAGAACAGCTGGATACAATACTGGATGATGTGAGATTCTACACTGACTCTAAGATAGTGCTAGGATACATCTTCAATGAAACAAGGCGTTTCTACGTCTACGTTCACAACCGAGTACAGCGCATTAGACACTCAACACAGCCACATCAGTGGAACTTTGTGCCTACTCATCTTAATCCTGCTGATGCCGCTAGCAGAGGCCTTCCCTCCGAGCAACTGACTTCATCGTTTTGGTTTACAGGTCCCCCATTCCTCCTGTTTGCAGGACAAGACAAACTTAAAGAAAGGCCCTACATTCTTGTCAGTCCTGAAACAGATGCAGAGCTTCGTCCCGAATGTGTTACCTGTGTTACTATCCTGTCACAACGAAATCTTGGAAGTGAAAGGTTCCAGCGATTTTCTAGATGGAGCTCCCTGTTGAAGACTGTAGCACAGTTACAACACATAGCCAAGTCCTTTAAGCCCCAGTCAGAAGGTGTCTGTCATGGGTGGCACATTTGTAGCCAGCATAAGCAGGAAGAGCAGCTAAAACAAGCTAGAGATGCAATCGTTCGAACTATCCAGAGGGAAGTCTACAAGGATGACTTTAAACGCCTAGAACAAGGTCAGTCTGTGCAAAAGTCAAGTCCTCTTAGCAAACTCTGTCCATTCACTGACACAAAGGGACTTCTCAGAGTAGGAGGTCGACTGGGGAGAGCGCAACTACCATATGAAGAAATGCATCCAGCTCTTATACCTGGTAAACATCATGTTACCCAGCTTTTGATTCGACACTTTCATGAAAAGGTGTTTCACCAAGGCCGTCATCTTACAGAAGGTGCCATCAGGGCAGGAGGCTACTGGATTGTTGGAGGTAAAAGGTCAGTCAACAGCTTCATCTTCAACTGTGTAACCTGTCGCAAATTGAGAAGCAAACCAGAGGAGCAGATCATGGCTGAGTTACCAGCAGACAGATTACACATAGACCCACCATTTACATATGTGGGACTGGATGTCTTTGGTCCATGGCCAGTCACGGTCAGGAAAACACGAGGAGGTCAGGCAGAAGCTAAAAGATGGGCAGTCATATTTACTTGCATGACTACAAGGGCGATCCACCTGGAAGTGATTGAGTCAATGAGTGCCTCGAGTTTTATCAATTGTCTGCGGCGTTTCTTTGCCATCAGAGGCTCTGCCAAGATCTTGAGGTCTGATTGTGGAACCAACTTTGTGAGAGCCTGCAAAGAGCTACAAATTGACAAGCAAGGTTGCCACAACACAAACATCCAAGCTTACCTGTCGGATAACAAATGTTGCTGGCAGTTCAATCCTCCACATGCTTCACATATGACAGGATCATGGGAACGCATGATTGGAGTTGCCCGACGAATCCTTGATGCGATGCTCCTGCAACATGGCCCTGCAAGACTCACTCATGAAGTGTTGGTAACATTCATGGCAGAAGTGAGTGCAATTGTGAATGCTCGTCCCTTAACTGCAGTCTCCACGGATCCAGAACAACCAATGATACTAACACCAGCAATGCTGCTCACACAGAAAGTTGGAGCCCCACCTGTACCACCCGGCCAATTTGAAGATCACGACCTATGCAGAGCACAGTGGCGTCGTGTTCAGTACTTAGCCAATGTCTTCTGGGGAAGATGGAAGAAGGAATATGTGAGTGGACTTCAAGAACGTCGCATATGGCGCACCGCTAAGCCAAACCTACAAAATGGAGATGTGGTACTTTTGAAGGATGCCCAGGAGAAGAGAAACAATTGGCCAGTTGGACTCATAACTAAAACGTACCCAAGTCAGGATGGCAAAGTAAGAAAGGTGGAAGTAAAAATTATAAAGAAAGGCGAACAAAGGTTCTTCCTAAGACCAGTCACTGAGGTTGTTCTTCTGATTTCTAAAGATACAAATTAAGGTGGCTTAACACTCTAGACATAAGTCAGGTATGACATCTAATTATGTCAGGCGGGGAGTATTCTGGCCTTATGTTTTAATTTGTCGTTAAATACCGACACCTAGTGGCTACTCTTAGAACTCTAACATTTAACAGTACATCAGCCATTTTGGGATTGCAGAGCACATGGTGCAGAGTATAAATGTGCATCCACGTCCTTTCTACATGTTTTGCCCTTGAGATCTCAAAAATCTGTAAGTTCCAATAATTATACATATCGTTATTGTTTAGATACATCGATATGATTAGGCATTTGCTTGATTGTATAGTTTGAGAACTGTTTACATATGCCATGGTAAAAATAATGGTAAAAATAGCATTCAAAGGTTAAAAACTTGACAATAGATTGTATTTGCTGAATAACAATAACATGTTTATGTTTTACATTTTGTTGAAATGTATGGTTTAAGTACTTGAATGTGTTACGCAGTGTGTTTGAGTATAATGCTATGTCAAGTAACAGTGCTTTGTTAGACAAAATATCTTTACATTATTTTTTGTTACTTTATGTTACAGTTTCACAAGTTGGTTTACAGTAAAGAGAGTATGAAACGCAAACCGCCTATGACCTTTACTGGGGACTTTGTTTAGCTCTCTGCCGAAGCAACGCTTAGAAACGCAAGCCGGGGGCAGAAGATTTGGATCACTTTTTGGTACGGCTGTTGATAGTTTTGGATTAAATAAATGATTCTGATTGCACTTTTACGTCTGTCATGTTTTTCTTTATAACTGTACAGAGATGTTTAACGTTAGGTTTAGAGGTAGGAGTGGGATTTGTGATTATAAAAATATATATTTTTATGCTATATTGTTGCTAAAATGGTAATTTCCCTGCATATTTTGGCCAGTTACGTTTTATATCCTTTTATATTTGCAATAAAATGGGTAGGTTTAGGTTTGGGGGTAGGTTAAGAGGGCTAAAAATCTAAATCGCTTATTAATAAAATGATAAGAATGCATATTTGCTCTAAGATTTGTAGGTTTAGGTTTTCGGGTAGGTTAAGGGGGCTAAAAATCTAAACCGCTTCTTAATAAAATTATGAAAATGATCCATTTGTACGTTTTAAAAGTTGAAATACGTCTAAATTGCATCAATAAAAACTTACAAAAATGTATGTTTTGTGCCTCTAAACGTTACGTATAAATACCTACGTATAAACAATGAGACCAGGCTGAAATGTCCTGCAGAGCTTAGCTCTAGCTTGTCCCAACATACTGGCCTTGATGTTTCTAGTAATCTGAAAGACCTTGATTACCTTGGTTCATGTGTGTTTAATTGGGGTTGGAGCTAAACTGCATGACAGTGACTCTCAGGAGCATGTATGTCAAATTGGGAATTGTCAGTATGTCAATTTTTTTCTGTGACTTCGGAGTGATTAGTCTTATGAGATACCTGGATTAGGTGAATAGAGTGCCCAGGAGCATATATGGCTCAATATAGACCACATAATTCTGGAAAATAAAGCTTTCATAAAGTTGTTTAGAAAGTAACGTATGTTATTTTCACATTTGTGATGGACAAACTGTGCTACAATAATATGTGAGCAGCATGAATGTACATGTTTGTGTTTTTGAGAAAACAACATTTATGCATGGTTAGTGAAAAACTAAGTTTTAAGTCACTGAAATAAGGCCATAATTCACAAGATTGAAAATTTGTTCACAAGACTTTTTGAGAACAGGATGTGGTAGAGCAGAGTTGTAGCTACATAATGATCTGAAAATCATCCTGTTTACTTGTTCACAGAAAACAATATATTGATTTAACTTTTGTAAGATGTGTTTTGTGTTAGAAAGGCAGTATGCGAGGGAGTGACAATGGCCATGAGTATTTAGTGGTTTACACCTGAGAGACAAAAGTAGTCTGAAACCAGCCCAATGCAACTAAAGAGTGAGCAGGATGTAGTGAAGTGTCTACAGGGGAGATTATTTTTAGCTGTTTCTTCATATTTGTCAGGGATTTGGCTGTTCAAATAAAGTAGTAGACCATTCCACCAACAAGGAACAGTCAAAAAGAATGTTCTGGAAAGTGGTTTTGTACCGTGAGGTGCAGCCTACTCACCAACCACAGGCTTCTCGACAGGATGTAGACTTGCAGGGCGGGTGCCAAGAGGGGGCATTTGTGGGCCTTGCACCCCCCCCCCCCCCCCCTCTACCTTCCCCTCCTTTCCTCCTCTTGCTGAACGTGATCATTTTCGAAAGCAAAATTGAAACTGAAAAAAAACATTGCACATATGAAAGCGATTCCACGCTTATGTGAGCGCCAGCACGAAACCCCCCCTAATGTGATTTGGGCCCTCCTTAGAAATTGAAATGCTCCCCCCCGATGGAGGTGCCCTGACGCCGGTTCTGTGGACTCGTAAGAGACCGTAGAGGCATCAGTGTCTTGAAATTGATATGAGCAGCAACTGGTAGCCAATGCAGAGACATAAAGTGGTGTGTTGTGGGCTCTTTTGTGCTGCTGTGTTCTGGATAGTTTTTAAAGGTTTGACAACATTTCGGAGAGTAGTTTTGCAGCCTCCTTAGTAAGGAAGGGCCTTATCTTTCACATGTTACCGTATGACATTGTCGTTGCAATGTGGTCTTTGAAGGTCACCTGGTCATCAGTGATTACCCCAAGATTTCAGTTTGAACGCATTGGGATTATTGTTGATGAACCTATATGGGTAGTGAAATTCTGCTGTACTGAGTGGCTGGGAAGAAACTCTGTCTTCGCTGTAAGGCAAATTGCGCTATTTTAATGATCCCACCACATGGTGATAGTTACAAAAACGAATAAACACTCTGTGCTGAATAATTAAAGATTGGCGAAGTGACTGTGCTTTGTGTACTAATAAAGATTTGATGAGTTGAATAATCAGCGGTCGCTTGGCCAGATGCCCACTTGGGGAACAGAGTCAATCAATGGCTCTACCTTGATTACTCTGCTTAAGACTAAGGTTTTCCAGTAGTCATCAGAGGTCAATGGCTCACAGCCCGCTAATGACACTCAGGGGACCCGGGCCGCGCTATGGGTGAGAATCAACGCATTATAACAAATGGGCTGAGGGTGAACTCTCATTGTTCTCATTGCCCTGGCAACACAGTCACATGACCTCAGCCCAGGTGTTCCAGCATTAAGCGTAGAGATCCACCACATAGTGAGATTTCACCGCATCTCCAATGTCTCAGACTCTACTATTTCATAAAATGGAAAATATAATCTGCTACTGTCATAGGTGGGTAGTAATTGATTACATGTAGTCTGGATTACGTAATCAGATTTCAAAAATCAAGTACTTGTAATTAGTATATTACGGTGCCCGCCAGGGGACACCTTCGGTTCACTTATGTTTGTCGTGGCCACGACATATAAACTCGTGGGAACATGATATTATGTTGTGGCCACGACAAACATAAGTGAACCGAAGGTGTCCCCTGGCGGGCACCGTAGTATATATTACATTTTTAATGTTCATAATCAGATTGCAGTTACTTTTTTATGGATTACATGATTACATATTCACACAATAGAAGTAAATCGTTCATAATGCATTGATTCTCCTCTTCTTCTTTGTCTCTTTTAAATTTTCCCGTTTAAAAAAAAAAAAATCATGCTGTGTGTCATACCATTTAGCTTTGACTATGAACAACATAGAATAGCCATGTAAATGTCATCTAAGTAAAGTTGGAAACCGTGCTTCTGTATTTTGATGAGAAAAAAAAAGCTCCTCTCAATTAATTATTAGATTTTTATCAACTCACAAATCCACTGCAGTTCTTATATTAAGCCCAGTTTGGCAAACCTGGTTTAATGTAAAGTTTAATGCATTTATGATGTTGATATAAAAAAATTAAAATAAAATTTCTTTCTCTTTGCTTTTTTATATCAATATGGTAGGTTCAAAACAAGTTAGATAAAAATGAGTTATTACCTTAAATTAATAACTTTATTAAACGTTACTAAGTACAGTTTTCATCATGTAATCTGTAATCAGTAATTGATTGATAGTAAACAATATATAAAAATATATATCTTAATATCTTAATATCTTTGTGGAAACAGTAATACATTTTTTCCCCAGGATTCTTTGATGAATAGAAGGATTTAGGAAAAATAAGATACTTTATTTTCGACTCAAAATATTAACAAGCTTATGAACTCTCCAAATGTCTCTTTTAGTGTAAATTCCACCTCATGGACATCATTAGATTTACACATTCATAATCTCGGGAGATTAGATGCTAATGTCTTTCACTGTTTTCTGAAGAAAATTGCCCAGCGGTCATTAGTCTGACAGCAGGGCTATAAAATGTTTCTTTGCCATTGATCGTTTCTCTTCTTCTCCCGACTGTCCATATTTGCATTTTTATTGAAATAAGAGAGCAGTGGAGCGAGTGAGGGAGGCAATGAAGACCTGTGCAAAGAGGAGAAACCTGCTACTGTACGTTTAGTGGGAGTTAATTGAATGTATTCAGATGTGATGGATAGAATAGCTCCGCTCTCTCCCGGTACATTCACTGTGACACTTCAGAATCTATCTCTATCGCCTCTGTCCGTCCCTATGTCCTCCCACTCCCTTTAAATTAAAACCGATCTGGCCTTTGTGAGGAGACACTGAAGAGAAATCACGGAGCACATTTATTACTCGCGCTCATTACCCCATTGAAACGGGGTCTCAGCACCTTATCGCCCACTGGGATTAATCTGAGCACTCGAGAGGCACCTTGTACTGTCCTGCTCTGAACTGACCTCTTTTTCACAGTTTTTGTTCTTCAGTCACAAGTACGCATGATTCTGATGCTTGAGTGAGTGTGACTCTAGGGGCGCTGCCAGTTTTTATGACTGATTTGTCCTTTTTCTTATGACGTATGCCTTAGTCGTCAGCTAACAGGATTTTGAATATATTTTGGTCTCTAGCTTTAGCTAAATATTGGGTTGGGGTTTATTTAAAATGAATCCTTGTGTATATATGGAATATGTTACATTTATAGATGTATGGGAATGTACTGTTGCTTTGGATATAACAATAAATGGGCAACTGTTTGACCATTTATTTGATAAAATCTTAACTGTTTATTAGAATCAGGTTGGAATTCATGATTCTAAACTGTATTAGTTACATGAAAAGCACTCATCCACTCTCCAGCTGCCTCCACGATGCACCTGGAAAGCTTTGACACTGCTAAAAACACAGGAAGACATCATTTATCAGTAGTACACTGAAACATAGTTGGTGTAGGATTTACTTTGAAACAGTTTTCACTCAGAAATTGCTAAATAATTTAAGAAACTGCAAATAACACACTAAATTAAATGTGAAATTTAGACTGACTGAAATGTTTTTCTTGTACTTTATCTACAACTTTGAAAAATATTTTTACAGTGCATAATATTTAATACCTTCAATATAACATTATTTATTAACCAAATTCTTAAATATAAATATTCAATCTAAGACTTGAGTTAAAAAAATTAGATATCATGTAAAAAAAAATAACGTTTCTGAGGTGCATAAAAAATTCCTCATTAATTTTGCCAACTTTTGAAATATTCTTTATTCACTTAAATAGATATCTAAATCAAGTAAAATGGACTGAACAAGCAAAACATACTGTATCATTACCCCACTGGATGGATTCAGCATTGAACATGTATTTTTATCATTTTATTAGGAGCAAACACATTTAACAGACACTACCATACCACTACCAGTACCTTTTTTTTCAATTTTATTTATTTGTACAGAAAAATAGAGCACAGTTCTCTGGTCCCATACAGATAAATTTAAATGCTTTTTGGGCCTATTACAAAATGTAGTCAGTAAGTAGCCTACAAAAACTGTTATGTAACAGATTAAGATTACTAATTGATATAATTACACGTAATTGCATGTATGTGCTGGGAATTAAGCACAAAATGGAAGTATACTGTTCTGAATTTGGTTAATGGATGCCGTTTGCACAAGCTCATGCCTTTTGCAATGTGTTGATTCTGCCCATGGGCATCAATAATTTGCATATAAGGTAAATATTTATATTTTATTTATTAAATATATACATATATTTAATGGCATGGTATATGTATTATAAACGTGCATTGATAGTATAGGAAATGCTTAGTGAAGACACTAGCTTCCCAAACGACTTGTAAAGTAGTGTTAAAGTCTTTTACTGAAGTAGTGCTAAAGCAGTGGTGCTCTTTTGAAAGAGTAATTAGCTAAACTGTTAAAAAAGTCATAAGGAACTACATTGAAAGGGGAAATATCTTCCAAATATACAGGCCTATAAATTAACTATAAATATCAGTTAATGAATAGACTCTTGTTTCTAGTGCATTTGTTTACTGTCTCAGCTCACATTGGGTTAGCAGATAACATGACATTAGGATGCAGTGTTTGGTCAATCTACAGAGCTACTTGTTATAAAAAAGTAGTTTGTTAATTTAAAAGCTACTTTGAAAACAGCTGAACTTCTGTCACTCTGCTAAAAAAGTAAAGTGAGTAGAGTAAATTTTTAGTAAGGTCGCTGTTTTGGTCACTGCTAGTTTGTATGTTATAAATACTTTGTCCAGCAACTAGATTTAAGTCAAGATTCCACTTTTCATATTAGAGCTAATCAGCTAATCAGATTTGACAGTTGTCCAGAAGACAATCATTGACACCCTTCACAAGGAGAGTAAGCCACAAACATTCATTGCCAAAAGCAGGCTGTTCACAGAGTGCTGTATCCAAGCATGTTAACAAAAAGTTGAGTGGAAGGAAAAAGTGTGGAAGAAAAAGATGCACAAACAACAGAGAGAACCGCAGCCTTGAGAGGCTTGTCAAGCAAAATCGATTCAATAATTTGGGTGAACCTCACAAGGAATGGACTGAGTCTGGGGTCAAGGCATCAAGAGCCACCACACACAGACGTGTCGATGAATTTAGCTACAGTTGTCATATTCTTCTTGTGTCTTCTTGCGTCTTACCTGGGATAAGGAGAAGAAGAAATGGACTGTTGCCCAGTGGGCCAAAGTCCTCTTTTCAGATGAGAGCAAGTTTTGTATTTCATTTGGAAAGGTCCTAGAGTCTGCAGGAAGGGTGGAGAAGCTTATAGCCCAAGTTGCTTGAAGTCCAGTGTTAAGTTTCCACAATCTGTGATGATTTGGGGTGCAATGTCATCTGCTGGTGTTGGTCCACTGTGTTTTTTGAAAACCAAAGTCACTGCACCCGATTACCAAGAAATTTTAGAGCACTTTATGCTTCCTTCTGCTGACCAGCTTTTTAAAGATGCTGATTTCAATTTTCAGCAGGATTTGGCACCTGTCCACACTCCCAAAAGCACCAAAAGTTGGTTAAATGACCATGGTGTTGGTGTGCTTGACTGGCCAGAAAACTCACCAGACCTGAACCTATAGAGAATCTATAGGGTATTGTCAAGAGGAAAATGAGAAACAAGAGACCAAAAAATGCAGATGAGCTGAAGGCCACTGTCAAAGAAACCTGGGCTTCCACACCACCTCAGTAGTGCCACAGATTGATCACCTCTATTGATTATGTATGGTATGATCTTTATAAAATATATTTTTTTACTCTGAATGGAATGTTTTTTGTGTATAGTAAAGGAAATCTTTTTGAATAACATTAAATAAAAATGTAAGGTTTGAACCAAACTATACACTTTTTTAAGTTGTTCCAAAGTATCATGTTTTCAGCTAAAACCGGGCAGTTTACTATAGCACACTACTGAGTGTCCCTAGTAGTTCCTGTTGTTTTAGCATCGTAGACTCTGAAAGTCCTGTAAGAATAATTGGATTTGTTACTTCATTACTGTAATAAATGAGTGTTACCGAATCTCCTTGCTTTATTGATACCCCGATCTCCACAAAGAGACTCTGAGCCTCCAGAGAAACAAACTGCACCTCTCAAATATCACACAGGCCCCTGTATAGAGAAACTAACTCTAGTTAGAGTTGAAGTGGAGCGGTAATACTAATGCCTTTACTATGCCACAAAACACAGTTCTTTGCAACTATTTTACTTGATTTATTTGGTCAAGAAGGATACTACCAGTCAATCTGACATTTGCAGGATCCTATAATGTACAAACCATGTAACAACAATATAGAAGCATCTCTCGGATCTCTTGTCCTTTAAATGAGTACATGTTATCGGGGCCGAAGGAGCATTAATTCTCTCCTTCCACCCTGGATCAGGTCCAGATTCGGCCTGAAGGTGAAATTGTTCATGTTGTCTTTTGAACATGAGTTCAATCTTAAACTTTTAGCCTCTCTCCTTACTTCCTCTGAATACCCACTCTCTTGCAGATTAGTTATGCAAGAAAAGGCCAATGTGATTGGCCCTGATCTAAAAGTGTTACTAATTAAAAATCAATCTGAGGGCCATTAGCACGCATAGTCATGTGCCAAGGTTGTATTTTCCAGTACGGGTGCTGTAATGAGTTCAGAGTGACGTCAGGCAAAGCCAGAGCAAATAGATCCCAGATAATCACTCAAGCTCAACTTTACAGCTGGTAGTTTGTGTAAACCTGCTGAATTCGTAGTCTGCCTCAATTGATCCACTTACCCTGAACTGGATAGAGCAACGAAATGAATGTGACTTTTCATTGGGTGCGAGGGGGTCCATAGATAACTATTAGAGGCATATTTGGGGCTCCATAGATAACTATTAGAGGCCTATTTGTTGGCCTGGATGTGCGGGCAACTGAGGGGCCACAGGAGCAGGAAGGCATTAGTCTGCTTTAAGCTGAGTGTTGCTGGATACGGAGGTGATAAATGTTGGTGAACTCTCAGCTCCGCCAGGGGAATAGCTGCACGCAGACACACACTCTGGAACTTATTAAACTCACACAGGCATATTTCACACCAGATCCGGAAAAATCAGCCCAATTACAGAGGTGTTACCGGAGCCGAAACCCACCCCGCACTGTAGGGGAGCCTGCAGCGTGGCACGCCTTTAACAGAGTCCATCTGACGGAGGACTGGAGTGCGTCTGTTTGAGAGTGAGTGACTCAAATAGTAGTGAGATGCTGCTGAAAGCTATTTCAGTTAAGATGCCTTATAATATTCATACTTTTTGGTCAAAATCTCTTGATTCTCACAGTTTCTGGGAAATTCCTCCTTGGGAGTTCTTTCTTACAATTTAGAAAAATCATAATTGCGATGTGATATTGGTTAGAGTAAAACCTAGACATAAAAATTGCACTAATGAAATCAAATAAAAAGCATAAAGTGTATACTGTAATTGATGCATTATGTTTTTTTTCACAACTACAGACAATGATGGGAAATGTAATTTGCTTGTGTTTATCTGTCACTTCATAAACCGGCTAAATGAGTTGTATTTTTTGGCAAGCATTATTACAATCCTTCATCAACAGTACATGACACATGCTAAGTGAATTGTAAATGATTGTGTTAAATAGCAATTAGCTTCCATGATTCTTTAAAGTCGGGGCTCAATGAATTTTCCCATTGCTAATTATGACATTTGGTGGTATTTACATGCACTTTTTTCACAAATACAATCACTACAATGTGACATTATCTTAGATAATGCAATTCTAGAAAGCAGTGCAAAAGGTTCAGTTTTTTTCCCATCCAATCCCTTGTGAAAAGTTGTGCACTTGCATGTATTGAATGTGCACTTCACATGTGTGTTTATTAGACTTTAAAAATGAACAATTTCTAGTTTAAGTGAACTTAAAACATTCTTCACATAAACCCATTATTTACCTGTGCCCAAGTAGGAAATACACAGTAATTGAATAAAGTTATCAAACACTACATACTAAACTAAATAGAGATGAATCCTTGAAGCTACAAAAGTTATTGATTTCATCTTTTTTAATAGACATCACAGCAGCTGGGTTATTTGGCTGCTATTACTTTAAGAGCTACTGCTGCTCTTGTTTCAACTTCAATTCAATTCAATTTAAGTTTATTTGTATAGCGTGTAATAACCTTTTCACGATACAAATCGTTGCAAAACAGGTACAGAAAATTTAGTTTACTACAATATGTTTAGAAGCTTACTAGTGGTGACTACTGTATGTCAAGTTGATGTACATACAGTGCCTTGCAAAAGTATTCATACCCCTACACTTTTTTCACATTTTGCAGCATTATGTTAAACTGCTTTAAATTAGTTTTTCCCCACATCAATTTACACTCCATACACAATAATAATGACAAAGCAAAAACCAGATTTGCAAATTTTGCAAATTTATATATATATATATATATATATATATATATATATATAAACACTGAAATAAGTACATTGCATAAGTGCATAGTCAGTACATAGTTGAAGCACCTTTACAGCCTCAAGTCTTTTTGGGTATGATGTGACAAGCTTTGCACATCTGCATTTGGCAATTTTCTGCCATTCTTTGCCTCACCTTTTCACCTCTCAGTCTCTGTCAGCTTGTATTGGGGGCTGGCAGACATTTTCAAGAGTCTAGTTGTTCCAATCGTCTTCCATTATGGATAATGCTTCTGTGAACTTTCAATGCAGCAGATTTTTTTCTGAACTCTTCCCTAGATCATTGCCTTAACGCAAGTCTGTCACTGAGCTCTACAGGCAGTTATCTTGACCTCAGGACTTGGTTTTTGCTCTGATATGCATTTTCAGCTGTTTGACCTTTTCTGAGAGGCGTGTGTCTTTCTAAATCATACTCATTCAAATGAATTTGCCACAGTTTAACTCCACTCGAAGTGTAGTAACATCTAGAAGCAATATGAATGCTCCTGAGCTACATTTCGAGTGTCCCAGAAAAGGGTATGAATACTTATGCAACGGGATCTTTTCAGTTTTTTATTTTTAATTAATTTGCACAAATGTTAAAAACTTATTTTTTGCTTTGCCATTATGGAGTAGGGAGTGTAGATTGATGTGGGAAAAAAGTAATTTAAAGTAGTTTAACATAAGGCAGCAACATAACAAAATGTGAAAAAAATGAAGGGGTATGAATAATTTCGCAAGGCACTGTATGGTATAGATGTGTGTTAAAATCAGTAATGATGTAATCAAACAGACGATGAACACTTTTAATAGTAATGATTATGTGTTGCAATCAAACTTGTAGCAACATTTTGTAGTGCTGTATGTTGTTTAAAGGCTGGCATCATTTGAGGTCCTCTGAGGGGTTGGCATCATCTCTTCTCGGGTATTCTGAATCCAGACTGAATCTTGTGTAATTCCTAGTTACCATGGGATGTCAATCCTGTGGCAGAAACAGAGAAACAAATAGAAAAATAATTAGCATAGCTGCTGTTCCAACCAAGAAAAAAATATGTGTTTAGCCCAAGCTGAAAAATGTTAATGTGCATTTGATCAGATGTAACTGAAGTACAAGGTTATGAGATACATTATGTGAATGCTTGGCTAAAGAGATGAGTCTCACACATAGAGAGTGTGTCTGAACCCCAAACGTTATCAGGGAGGCTATTCCAGAGTTTGGGAGCCAAATGTGAAAAGGCTTTCCTTCCTTTAGTGGACTTTGCTATCCTAGGTACTACTAAAAGTCGAGAGTTTTGCGACCTTAGGGAGCGTGATGATTGTAGTGTGGTAGGAGACTAGTTAGGTATGCAGGAGCTAAACCATTAAGGGCCTTATGTAAGAAGTAATGTAACTACATTACCTGACACTGAAGTGAAGTTGTTGTGACCATCTGAAAAGTCTCCCATTTGATGTGGTGATAAAAACACTTTGCGTTTAAATAAACGCAATTCTTGTCAAGAAAAAAGAGACAGAAGCAGCAGTTGTGAGTAGTGGCCGACCCTAGCCCCATCCCTGTGTTAACTGTGTTAAATATTTTTAAGGTTGTAAACTAGAACAATTAATCGCCTGTGCTAACACGCTAATTTTGACGCCATTACATATACATTTAATTAAACGCATGACAAGTTTCATTCAAATTGACATTAAAATATATTTTAGTTTACTGTAAATGCTTGTCAGTACATTCAACAGTACACTTTATATTTCAAAGACAATAGAAGTTCCTACTTAAGTGTTAGTCCACTTACTTAGGTGTTAGTGTGAGTCTTTCAAGTGATTTTGTAAGGTTCCTTAGAAGACAGCAGCCTATATGGCAAGCAGACAGAGAGGCAGTGTGAAGTGTTTGGACCAGAGCCACTGTGTATTCATGTGTGAGTAGTGTGTGCTTGTGCGTGTTCATGTACGACAGACTGTTTCTGACAGAGGGAGTGCTGGGAGTAAGGGAGAAAGATCAGTCTCGCTGGATCAGGTGTGATGCTGTATCTCAAGGAGAGCTCAATGACAGGGCTGTCGATGTATTCCCCATCTGAGAGTATTTTTAGAGCTGCCATCATGGCCCTCATGCATATTTCAATAGATCCTTTTGTATATTAGGAGCGAGCGCACACAGACGAGACTGAGCGCGGGCACAACATGACTGTAAGAAATATGGGCTTGATTCTCCTATCTGACAGAGCCCTCAACCGCTCGGCAGATACGTCCACTTTGACTTTCAATAGATAGTGGAAGAACTTCATTGATTGCATTAGAAGACAAAAACAAAGGGATGACATTGACCCCGGCAGCACAGGGGCCAGTGTCTCCATCACGCTCCAATTTGCACAGACTGGTCTCAACCTGAAATAATTAATGCACACACACACACACACACACACACACACACACACACACACACACACACACACACACACACACACTTTGTCTTTCTCTCTTTTTCCTTGTTGATCGCTCTCTTTGTCTTCTGCTTCTTTCGGGGTTTCTTGGATGAGGTTCAGGTTTAGGTGTTAAATACTGGTGCTGTGTCCAGTGAGAGGACGTAATGAATTCTGATAGGAGTCGTGGGTGGCCAGTTCTGCAGATATATCACCACTCAGCCGTACATTATCTCATATAATGCTTCAATTTCCCCCTTCTGATTAAATCAAAGTTTATGAAGCTGTCACTGCGCCACTGATGATGGAGCCATAATTTAGCAGTAATGCTTGTATTTGATGGCATCAGTGCTCACACTGCCTGTCGTGGATGATTTCGGCCTCACATCTGAGTGTGCCAGTGCTGTATCCTGTATCGGTACTTCTGTAGTTTTCTTCGTTATGTTATTAAAGGTGTAGGGTTTTTCTGTGCCGCTAGCAGCATCGAATGGAATAAAGTGCCAGAGTGACCACCCACTTTTTTTGCATTCTTGGTTCTGGAAGTATTTGAGGTATTTAGGAGCTAAACTTTGCAGGAAGGTTGATCTCCAGGATGACACATATATATCATTCAGGTTATAGGTGCAAGCATCTTTTAACGTTTTTAATCTTTTATCATTTCTGAGTGCAGTAACTGGGCTTTTAAATGTGTGTAATTCTGAAACACAGGTAACCTGTCTGAAATTCCACCTTGGCTATGTGAGGATCTCGACTCCATTGGAAATCTATGAGGATCATGGATTGGCCTAAAACTTTCAAGGTGCTTTAATGAGGAGGTGGGGGTGTCGCCATGGCGATGTAGCAGGGTATCCAATTTCCATTATTGACTGTTGCAGACACTGTGTGTGTGTCCTGTGTGTGTGTGTGTGTATAAATTGGCTCCAGTGGGGATTGTAGGCTGTTGAGATCCCCAGCTGTAAATCGCAGTCCTGGAACATTTCCTCCTCTTTGGCGCCAGCCTTTCTCTCTCTCTCTCTCTCCTTTTCTCTCTTACTTTGTTGTCCTAATCAATAGCTAATTCTGTCTGGCATCTCTGTGGTAATGCTAATGTGAGGTTCAGGACTTTTACAAAACCGGCGATTTTTACAAAAAATAGTCTTCGCAATGTAAAACACATGCATTTGTACAGTGGGAAATTCACACAGAAATCATCTAGCTTTGTATTTGTAACATTCCTGTCTCACTCTCCTCATCTCTCTCTCTTGTTCTCTCTCTGGAAAGACAGACAATGGTTGCTGACCTCACTTAATTGGATAGATGTTACCATGGCAACTCTCCAGACCGGTTCCAGGAGGGAGTTATAATGATCGGAGCAGGGATGGGTTTTGGATGGCAGCTCAAGACCATGTGTGTGTTTTAGTGTACTTGTATTTGACATTTTGGGGTGCATTGAGAAGCAATTTTATGCTGGCCGAGAGAGGTCAGCATGCTGTAACTGAAGGAAACAACGTAAACAGAAAAAACACATGTGCTGCAAATACTCACAAGACAACCAAATACAGAAATGTACTGCAAACACTAACAATGCAATCAAATACAGAAACTCACTCAAGTCAAGTCAAGATTATTTATACAGCGCTTTTTACAATACAAGTTGTGTCAAAGCAACCTTACAGTATTAAAATAATAAAGTAAAATGTCAATAATAGTGCAAGAGTTCCATATTGCAACAAAGTCAAATTGGGGAGGACTCATCTGGTTCCCATGGCCTTGTGCCATGGCCGTTTAGGGTAGGAGTTCTTTCTTGATGATCTGTCTCTGGGGCTCATCTAGTTGACACGGTATCCGCTGACATTCGGCTGTAGGTGTTGATCCACCATCTGCTCTTGGTTTGGACTGAATCCGGGGGACTGCAGTGACCATCTGATCTGGGTACGGACTGGATCTGGTGGCTATGGTGACCTGGGAATAAGAAACAAACAGACTAATATTAATGTAGATGCAAGAGTTCCAAGTTGCCACAAAATCACTGCACATACTCACTGTATTTGGTTGGGTTGTGAGTATGTGGAATACCTTTCTGTATTTGGCTGCTGAGTATCTGCAACACGTTTCAGTATTTGGTTGTGTTTTGAGTATTTGTATTTGAGCAATTTGAATTTTTTGCATTGTGAGTTTTAGTGTATTTTTTTTGTATTTGGTTTGCAATTACTCACAGCACATTTCTTTATTTGGTTTTGCTGTGAGTATTTGAGCATGTTTCTGTATTTGGTTGCATTGTGAGTATTTTCAGCTGTAGCATGATGTGCTCTCTCTGCCACGATACAATTGTTTGCAAAAAGAAAAGTGGTGTTATAATGCAAATAACAAATAGCTGAAACAATCACATACATTTGCAAAATGTGAACAAAACACACTGTGTGCAATTCTATGTGCTACTATACAATACACTTCCATTGCACTGGCAATCAAACTCAAGGTTTGAGGCTTTGATCTCTTTGACTTTTGAATAGATGCCAACATTTTATACAACCTTGGAATATGTATATGGTATTCAGTATCATCACAGTACCATACTGGCACACTATGTTTAGGTCGTGGTTCCTTCTTCTCTTGGCCTTGATCTGCTGTCCTCCCCTCTCTCTTCAATGATCACTATGCCCACACCAGGATACATAATATCCTAGATTGGACAAGAATCTCTCTAAATCAATATTCTTTATTGTTCCAGTTACTGCTACAGCGACAGCGGTTTAATTTAAGGCATTAGCATATTAAGAGGTGTTCAAATGAATAATTACACTCCAAGATATATGTTCCCAGGTTCTAATGTCCAATTACAGAATAAAATAAAAACACAGAACTTGCAATTAGTTTAATTGGATTGCAGTATTACTAAGGACTAAAACAAAGAGAGCAACAGTGTGATTTATGATGTCACAATTAAATTACTTCACTTATAAAGATGTCATGTTCGCTGCCTGAGGCCTGTGAATCTCTCTCTAGCTTGAATCATATATTACTACACATTCAGATAGTATCATCTTAAATAAAGTTATCTACATTTTTCTTGACTCCTTTCACCATTTTGAAGTGTATCAATGAAAAAGAAATACACTTTAGCAAACAGCCCTGAACTACACTAACTACACCATTTTGTGGGCATAATGGGGTCTTTGGCTGTTGCTGGAATCTCATGCTATTTAAAAACATTTATATGTCCCTGCCCTCTCAGTGCCAGTTGGTCATCTAGTGCCAAGCTACTAGAACACCTTAGTTTATACTTCAGTGCCAAAAATACTGTTTAAGTGGCCAGATCACTAGGGTTTGGAGCAGCTGACTTTCTTAGCATCAGGGGAGACTGGACCACAACAGAACCAATGTGTGACAAAGAAAAGCCTTGTCTCGACTTTCATCTAGTAATGTGATTCAAATGTATTTTCCTGCTGTTTAGTTGAACGGTGACAAGGTAGGTCAAACTCATGAATGTGCACATATTCAGACACATGCAAGACCAATCACAGAAGGAATTAGTTTGTCCTTGAGTGAGCTAGACAAACAATATGCAAAACAAAATTCAATCCTATGAAAAAGTAATTTTAAGTGACCTCAGAGATGTGTCATTGTAATGGATTGTTCTATGCTGATTGGCTCTTGATATCGTCACATTCCTACAAAAGGAAACGTAAAGATGCAAATCATTACCAGTCATTGATATGCATTATATTCAAGTCCAGCAATCTGAGAATAAAATATGATTCATCTGATTGTTGTAATGTTATTTTTTTGTGATGCCAAAGATGACTGCAGTATGGCTTCATTATGTTAGAAGATATTTTCATTTCTTCATCTACTAATACTATTATAGAAGAGCATTATAACTTTCATTATTAAAAACAACAATCTCAGTAACCTGACTCGGCTTTGATTGTGTAATGAATCAAAGGCCAGTCTCAAATTCATCACACACTTTGGAAAGACATGATTATGTCTGAAGAGACAATTATTTTAATAAACTGATATTAGAATGGTGTTGTGCCTAAGATCTCTTTACACTGCTTTTCTCAACATGACATATAAAATGAAGAGAGAATTTATCACAGTTCTTAGCAGAGACATGTATTACTGTAATGTTTAAATGATGAGTGCTTATAATTTGATGAGACAGACAGACATAAACATAAACAAATAAATAGATAGATAGACACAAAGACAGACATCCATAATATACTATTTCAGCAGCTGTTAGTTGATATAAGTGTCACACAAGGCTGTGTTCTTTCTCTCGTGTGTGTGTTTGTGTACGGTTGAGCCTGCTGTCTGGCACTGATGTATGACTGTGTGTGAGTCTCGTCAGGGCAGGATCAGGTTATGTCAGAGTTGGCGCGGTGCATTTACTCTCTGAGATGCTGGGCGCCCCTTGCATTTACTCCTGCTGCCAATCAGCTGTTATCTGAGCCTGCATCCATTCCGAATGGAGGAAGGTCAACCGGCGTGATTTTGTTAGCAAAGACAAACTCAGCTCCGCTGCACGACTTCTAGTGGCTCCAGCGGCCATAAACTGGGTTAGGTTAGACATACACTCATAATTTCATAAAAATAAACAGGCCAAGGAAAAGGAAGGGACCAATAATCAACCTCTTCATCTGACCCTAGAGAACACAGCATGGAAGTGGATGTTGGAAGTCTAGTACTTTCACAGCGTTCCAATGGGACTTGCGATAACACAAGCCTCAGTTGCAGGTGCAACACATCAGTTATGTATTTGAGACAGTTACATAAGCATAATGTCAAGAACTAAGACTAAACCTCATTAACCAATAAGGTAATCACAGTGTGCCAATATACAGCCATATCGTATGGCTACAAGTGTGATATTGCGTTTATACAACAGTTTGACAGCACGATTGTGTAAACACATAAGAAACAACAATGGAGTGTCTTTGAAAACCCTCTTTTGTCAGAAACTACTTCCTTCCACCATGGATTCAAGTCAAAGTTTTACAGTTTAACAGCTGAGCCCAAGCCACTGTTCGAAAGTATCAAGTTAGAACTAATAATGAAGGAACGTTGAGTTGCTTCATTAAAAGCTTATTATATTACTGTATTAAAAGCTCACTTTATTATGTAGAGAGAGATGGACTGATGAGCGTGATTACCTGCATCTGCATTCATTCTTCAGCTCAATCCCATTTTCACAATAAAACATTAGTTTGAATCCGCTGAGGAAAGCGTTATCTTTGTCGTAACGTTAATATCCTTAATATCATCTGTTAAGGGTGATTTCTGAAGACAGCGCTGCTCAGTGCATTTGTTATCTGTGTCAAGCTGTTGTTGAAAGTAAAAAGTTCAGTTTATTTTATAGTATAAAAGTCGTTACTGCTGACTCGTATGTAAACACAAAAGAAACAACGGCAGAGTGCCTTTAAAAACACTCTTTTGTGCAGAACTACTTTCCTCGCCACAGATTCAAATGTCAGTTTGATAGTTGAACAGCTGAGCCCAAGCCGCTGTTGCTAATTCGAAAATGTCATGTTGGAAATAATAACAAAGGAACGTTGAGTTGCTTCATTAAAAGCTTATTATATTACTGTATTAAAAGCTCACTTTATTATGTAGAGAGAGATGGACTTACGAGTGTGATTACCTGCATCTGCATTCATTCTTCAGCTTAATCTCATATTCAGAATAAAACATTAGTTTGAATCTGCTGAGGAAAGCGTTGTCTTTGTCGTAACATTAATATCCTTAATATCATCTGTTAAGGGTGATTTCTGAAGATAGCACTGCTCAGTGCATTTGTTATATGCATCAAGCTGTTGTTGAAAGTAAAAAGTTCAGTTTATTTTATAGTATAAAAGTCCTTACTGCTGACTCGTATGTAAACACAAAAGAAACAATGGCAGAGTGCCTTTAAAAACCCTCTTTTGTGCAGAACTACTTCCCTCGCCACAGATTCAAATGTCAGTTTGATAGTTGAACAGCTGAGCCCGAGCCTCTGTTGCTAATTCGAAAATGTCATGTTAGAACTAATAACAAAGGAATGTTGAGTTGCTTCTTTAAAAGCTTATTAAATTACTGTATTAAAAGCTCACTTGAGAGAGATGGACTGACGAGCGTGATTACCTGCATCTGCATTCATTCTTCAGCTTAATCGCATATTCACAATAAAACATTAGTTTGAATCTGCTGAGGAAAGTGTTATCTTGGTCGTAACGTTAATATCCTTAATATCATCTGTTAAGGGTGATTTCTGAAGACAGCGCTGCTCAGTGCATTTGTTATCTGTGTCAAGCTGTTGTTGAAAGTAAAAAGTTCAGTTTATTTTATAGTATAAAAGTCTTTACTGCTGACTCGTATGTAAACACAAAAGAAACAATGGCAGAGTGCCTTTAAAAACCCTCTTTTGTACAGAACTACTTCCCATGCCACAGATTCAAATGTCAGTTTGATAGTTAAACAGCCTCTGTTGCTAATTCGAAAATGTCATGTTAGAACTAGTAACGAAGAAACGTTGAGTTGCTTCATTAAAAGTATTTTTATATTACTGTATTAAAAGCTCACTTTATTATGTAGAGAGAGATGGACTGATGAGTGTGATTACCTGTATCTGCATTCATTCTTCAGCTCAATCTCATATTCACAATAAAGCTAAAAATTAGTTTGAATGTCCGCTAAGGAAAGCGATATCTTTGTTGTGCTATCGGTTAAGGGTGATTTCCGATGACAGCGCTGCTCAGTGCATTTGTTGAAACTAAAAATAACTTCCTTGTTTACAATACTGTTTTAGTCTCTTTCAATATAAAAGTCTTTACTGCTAACTCACTCATAAAAAAAGGTCTCTTGTCGCCATCCAAATGCGGAACAATGAAACTAATAACCATCACGAACACACGTTTCCTAATACTAAATTCTATTATTAAATACTACTATTATTTATATAAAATTTAATTTAATGAATAATAATATTTAATAAATAAAAATAGCAATTATAAAAGTTGCTAGGCAATTCAGTCAAAAGTACAAAAGACATTTAATGTGAAATATAAGGTGATTAAATTTTGCCCTTTGCTCTGGAACAAATAATTGATTACTGAGATCAAAGTTTCCCTGTTAGATTTACCCAAAAAACAAATTATATCTCATGTTTATCCACTAAAGGACATCAGAGCCAGCGGCAAATTCCAGAAGATCTGGCTGAGGTAAGGCTGCTCTTAGTGGGTTCATTAGCACTGAATGGCCTCTGGACGCCCTGGAGCTCACCTCTCCAAAAAAATCAAAGCAAATATTCAAACACACTCTTAAAAATAGTAGCTCCAAAAGGAAGGGTGTTTTTGGGGTGATGCCATAGAAGAACTATTTTTGCTTTCCCAAAGAACCTTTCAGTGAACAGTTCTTAAAAGATTCATTTTGAAGAACATTTTCAAAATCTAAAGAACCTTTTTTAAACTATAAAGAACCTTTTCTGCATTTGAAAGTTTCCATGAATGTTCAAGGTTCTTCATGGAACCATTGATGCCAATAAAGAACAATTTAAGAGTGTAGACACATATTTAAAGTCTAAACAAGTACATTTTTTTGCCCCCAAAAACTCTTAAAACTACATTCTGTGACACAAAAGAGCATTATTTATAAAATTATAGTGGATTTGGGCGTCCGCCATGACACTCGCTGTGAAAAATACTGCAAGCTGAGTTATACAAACTCAGCCAATCAGATTCCAAGACCAAAATAAATGAATGAATAAATAAAAAGTTTTGAAATAACAGCAGTTTTGTTTAAAATTACTATATAATATGGTTGTCAACATATTCTGGTCAGTGACTTTAAACATATTCTGTCTTTGCAAAGGGCTACTGGGTTTTTGAATAGGTTTTTGGTTAAAAGTCCAAAATAAATACAATCATATTTAAGATCCAATCTTCATAACAACTGTGTTAATCTGTGAAGATTATCATAAGAATCATAAACTTTTGTTGGTCACAGAGCTTATTTTCTGCAATAATCCAAAAGCCAATAGAAAAATCCTATTGCTTTCGGATTTACCTACAAAACTACATCACCACTGCAGCGCTCTATTACACATCATATCAAATAATGATGCATCTGGGATGCTCTGGGAAGAGACAAGAAAAAGTTCTGAATCAGTGTCTTTGGCTCAAAGCATACTTCATGCAAGCACACAAATGTAATTCCATTGCATTGGCCCACAATGGAAGTATGATTCCAGGAAAACTGATAAAAAAGCCTTGGTTAAAGTCTCTTAGTGGATTACATTCAGTTTCGTTTGCAGTACACCTCGGAAGGTTGACAGGCGTTTAAAAGCTAGTTTGAAGTAAGTTTGATGCCTTAACTGAGTGCTTATGTACTCAAGAGCGCAAATTATTTTCTCTCATTTTCACTAAAGTCTCTAAGTTTCTGTGAAAGGATAAATGATGACATCCTCTCTTGTATCAAATCCTCTAGACTAACACAGAACAGTGCCATTTTTCTCCTGTTCTCATATGTGAGGGAGACTGGTGCCTCAACGGGACCCGGCTTGTCTCAGCTGCGTGTGTTTGTGCCACTGCAGCAGGAAGCAGGGCTGCTCTAGATGCCTGCATTGTCATGTGACACATTCCCATTGAAGCAGCGCTGTGTTGTGAGGCCTGTTATTTTTACCCAGCGTGCACCTGGACGGGCCCCCAGACCTGCTCCAGCCTGCCTTTCCTCCATTGCACAGCACCCTCAGGTGTTTCTTTAAAGCCTGTCATCTTCATTCTCTCATCGCCTTTCCCTCGACGCGCAATCGCAGCAGCTGCAGACGCCTTTAATTGGTGAGTTTGGGGGAGTTCGGAGCGTCTGATGGCTGTGTATTATCTCTCTTTCTTCTACTATCGGCCCCTAAAAAATCATTTGTAAACTCCCGGGTGTAATTACTGAGAGCCATGATTAATTGTCCCATAAAATTAGCCTTGGTCTCGCTTTCATTTTTACTGCGTGGAATATTAATTAATGTTAACTCTCTCTCTACCCCCTCCTATCGTACCCCTACTCTGTCGCGCTCTCTCTTTTCTTAAGCACATCTTTTGAATATTCAACGTCGGCGTGAAAAATAGCCAGGGGCTAAAGCAGTGCATTAGCGTGTCAGTGCTCTCAAATCACCAAAAATACAGATCTGGAATTAAAAGATGAGCTCTGGGTCATAAATAACCTCTCCGAGGTCAGCGGACAAAAGTAAGCAGCTACTTATGTAAATACCATCTCCTCTGGAAGCAGAGAGGTGTCGGGAAATATGCTAAGGAGAGACTGGGCTTCTGTTGACACGTCGAACGCGCATCTCGCTTCAATGCACCTGTTTATTTAACCCCTCTGATAAACGGCAAGTTGAATGAATCTCATAAAATCCTATTCTGCATAGTGCCGTAGTGTAATGCATGCACCGCAATGTCACCTTGAATGAAGCGTCTTCCCAAAAGAATACATTTGTGTAATAATATGGTAATTCACACTTAGCTCTGAATCTGATTAGTATGTTAATCTTACTGTAAGCATACAGCAGAACCCACCGCAGCCGTTCACTGGAAAAGGATTTGAACTGTATTTTCTGACAATATAATGCAATATAATGCATTTTAGTGTAAATCAGTTTTGAAATTACTGTCGAACAAACAAAGCAAAACATCTTGTACTGCTTTGTGGGATAATAGTGTAAACAGTTGTTTTGTTTTTCACCATTGTGCATTATTAGTGTTTGTTCCCTTTGACTGGGGATTTTCAGTTTTCTTAATCAGAGAATGAATATATATATATATGTGTGTGACCCTGGACCACAAAACCAGTGTTAAGTCGCTGGGGTAGCCAAAAATACATTGTATGGGTCAAAATTATTGATTTTTCTTTTATGTCAAAAATCATTAGGAAATTAAGTAAAGATCATGTTCCATGAAGACTTTTTGTAAAATTCCTACTGTAAACCTATCAAAATGCAATTTTTGATTAGTAATATGCATTGCTAAGAACTTAATTTGGACAACTTTAAAGGTGTTTTTCTCAGTATTTTGATTTTTTGCACCCTTAGATTTCAGATTTTCAAATAGATGTATCTCGGCCAAATATTGTCCTATCCTAACAAACCATACATCAATAGAAAGCTTATTTATTGAGCTTTCATATGATGTATAAATCTCAGTTTTGTAAAATTTAACCTTATGACTGGTTTTGTGGTCCAGGGTCACATATATATGTGTGTGGTAATACTGTATGCAATACCACAGAAATTGACATTTTTATATATTAAAATGTACACTACCATTCAAAAGTGTGAGGTTGGTAAGATTTTTTTAAATGTTTTTGAAAACATTAATATTTTTATTTTTATTTTTATTAAAAAACAGTAAAAACAGTAATGTTGTCAAAAATGATTACAGTTTCTATTTGAATAGATTTTATAATGTAATATATTTCTGTGATGGCAAATCAGATTTTTTTATGATTGTCACTGACAACAGTGTCACGATGTAGGCAGGAACACACGAACAACAACGTAGTAAAAGACGAATATTTAATAAATCCAACGGAATACAAGCAGACACAGGAACAGCAGGGTAAGACATCCATATAACATTAAAGACCGACAAGAATACAGGGGAAACACACACCTTATATACACACAGACTAATTACACAGACAGGTGCAGACAATGACGGAGAAACCAAAACACTCAGAACAGCGGGGAAAATGGGAAAAACCAAACAAGAAAGTCCGGGGGTGTGACAAACAGTTGTGCTTCTTAATATTTTTGTGGACACTGATATATATTTTTCTCAGAATTCTTTAATAGAATCTGAATTTTGTTAATAGAATGTAAAAAAATTAAAATAAAAATATTTATTTGAAATCTTTTGTAACATAAAAATGTCTTTATTGTCATTTTAAATCAATTTAATGTATGCTTGCTGAATAAAAGTATTTATTTTTATTTTTATTTTACTTATTTATTTATTTATTATTATTATTTTTTTTTACATTTTAAAAAAATGTTGCACTGGCCCCAAACTTTCAACATTTCTCACAGTTTATTTGCTATAATTTAGAAAATCGTAATAAAATATGACAAGAACTCAAGTTAAACTGTGTCAGAACAAATTCATCTTGATAATGTAACTTTGATAGAAAGGTATGTAGGTCAAAGTGTCAAATAAAAAAAATGTCTCAAATTTGTATAAATTTTTGGGTATGATATGTCACAGTTTATTTTGCTATCCTCACTTACATAAATTAACTATAGTGTACTTTGCCCACTAGTAAAAAGTATAAAAAAATATATCTGTTGGCTGAATAATTTTTGGTTTGACTGTATCTACAATAAAATATTACAAATTGAAATTAAGAATGAGAATTAAAAGGGACAGCAACATAAATCAGAAATCAGAAAATAGAAAATAGAAAATAAAAACTTCCAACAACATAATTCATTCATATTGAAGGGCATGCTGAGAAATTAAGCAGGAGGTTGAACATCAAGATGTGAACATCAGACTATTACAGATTATCTGTAGATATACAACAGATAAATGTAATGTAGACACAGATAATCATTGATTTTACAGCACAGTCATTTCCTGCCCTGTTCACTTTGAATTTAATGTCTACAGCTGTCATTTAATGACATTAAATTCTAGTTACTACAGTAAGAATGGCTGTTAAAGTATACAATTGTTTTACAGTAATATGCACAGTCAGTATCAGTGTCAAAGTGGTGAGTAATATCATATTCAGACTATATGACTTCCTGTGCATATATGTGTGTTTTGTGTGCATTGATCAGTGATACATGCTTCCAGCAAATCCCAGCTGAATGCTGAAAAGAAAGGACAACCTTTATGAGCCAATAGGCTCAAATTTATGTACTGCAAATGGCACCGTTGGATCCCAAGAGAGCAAATCACCTCTACGCAAGAACGGCAGCATTCCAGAAGCCTCCAGAGAAGCTCTAAGCTATGCATATATATATGTGTGTGTGTGTGTGTGTGTGTTTTGGGGGAACAGATAGTTTGTGCACTGCGTAAATGCCCTCCATGTACGACACCGTAGGTCTAAAAAGAAGCACATAAACATGGAAATTGAGGATGTCTGGGTCACTTCCTGTTTGTGTAGCTTCTTTCCACAGGGCTATTTGGCAGCTCTCCACAATGGAAGTGTGTTTGGAATCGAAACCCCACCTTGAGCTCAAACATTTAATGGCCCGAGATTCCAGATAGTATTGATTTCTTTGTGGAAGAAACCTTTAAACGAATGACCCAATAATTATAAACCCAATGCAATTAATTTGATCACCATCAAACCAGCCCTGAGCACCTTTCACTATAAAAATATAGCCAGTGCCAGTTGCAATAGTCTCGTTTTAATCTTTTAGATTTTTTATGCATACTGCATACTGACCCTGCGTAGACAGCAACGCAACTGACACGTTCAAGGCCCAGAAAGGTAGTAAGGACATCGATAAAATAGTCCATGTGACATCAGTGGCTCAACTGTAATTTTTAAGAAGCAATGAGAATGCTTTTTGTGTGCAAAGAAAACAAAAATAACAACTTCATTCAGTCGACACACGTTCACAAGAGTACCACGATGCATAAAATGAAGGTTTAACCACTGATGTCACATCGACTATTTTAATGATGTCCTTACTACCTTTCTGGGTCTTGAACGTGTCAGTTGTGTTGCTCTCAGATTGAATCAAAAATATCTTAATTTGTCTTCCGAAGATGAATGAAGGTCTTACAGGTTTAGAACAACATGATGGTGAGTGATTAATGACAGAATTTTCATTTTTGTGTGACCTATCTCTTTAGGTAAACACTTCACGAGTTTCATTTGGACAATGACGAATTTGCAGTTTAATATATTAAAATGTATTAGAGTGAAAATTAAAATTCTGTAATTTACTCACCCTGATGTTGTTCCACACTTGTATGAGTTCCTTTCTTCTGTTGAACACAACAAATATATATATTTTGAAGAACTCTGGCAACCCAACAGTTGCTGGTCCCCATTGACTTCAATTGTGTGAAAAAAATACTATGGAATTCAATGGATCCTGTCAGTTGTGTGGTTACCCACATGAATGGACTGATAAATTTAAGAGGATCTATTTACGGTAAAATATTGCTTTACACATTAGCTGCTAGTATAGTTAGACGACTAGACAGCTCACTAAGAGAGGACATCTAGAGGATCGATGTGTGTGTCTGCAGATTGCAACAGCTGTGTTTTTGGGGTCAGTCAGGTAACTATACTAAAACTTTAGGAACTCATCAAACAGGTGCACCTGTAATCTACACTATAGCCCAGAGCTGTCTTACACATGAGCTATGAGCAATAAATGAGCCTTACCGTAGACCAGCTACATGTCTAAAATGGCTATCTTCAGCCAGTAGAGGTTTTCCCATAATTAAATATCAACAGTATAATCAACCATAATCATGGCAGTTTGACTTTTTTTCTCCTCCAACTTCAAAATTGTCCTACATTGCTGCAGAAGTACGGACCAAGTGTTTACAAAGTAAATGTGCAATGAAGATCAAACACCCTTTACATAAAAAAGGTAAAACAGCAGTTTTAGGATGATTTTGAAGTTGGAGGAGAAAATGAGATGGGACTTTTTCGACATACCCTAACTGTCTTGAACAGGAGTACATGCAGAGCTAGACAAGATGAGCATTTGAGGTTAAAAAAATTGTCATTTAAAAAAAAAAAAAATATATATATAACCGATCGTTTTGCTAGATAAGACCCTTCTTCTTAGGCTGGGATCGTTTGGAGCCCTTTGAAGCTGCATTTAAACTGCATTTTGGAAGTTCTAACTCCACAGAAGTCCATTATATGGAGAGAAATCCTGAAATAAAAAATCCTTAAAAAAAAATTCTTTATCACTAAAGAAAGAAAGACATGAACATCTTTATATGTAATTTCATAGTTTTTTGTTCTTTAAATATGGTTTAAATACTGCTGATTGGACTGACAAGCATTTATGGTAAAAACTCAAATATATTTTAAAGTCATGTCTATTGAAACTTGTAAGTCATGTATTCAAATATGTGACCCTGGACCACAAAACCAGTCATAAGGTCAAATTTTACATAACTGAGATATATACATCATATGAAAGCTCAATAAATAAGCTTTCTATTGATGTATGGTTTGTTAGGATAGGGCCATATTTGGCCGAGATACAACTATTTGGAAATCTGGAATCTGAGGGTGCAAAAAAATCAAAATGCTGAGAAAATCACCTTTAAAGTTCTTCAAATTAAGTTCTTAAGAATGCATATTACTAATCAAAAATTACATTTTGATATATTTATAGTAGGAATTTTACAAAAAAATCTTCATGGAACATGATCTTTACTTAATTTCCTAATGATTTTTGGCATAAAAGAAAAATCAATAATTTTGACCCATACTATGTATTTTTGGCTATTGCTACAAACATACCCCAGCGACTTAAGACTGGTTTTGTGGTCCAGGGTCACATATATTTGTAATTACACATTTATACTGATAAAGCTGCAATTTTGTACAGTTTAAAATAAATTAACTTTAAAGGGAACTCCAGCTATTAAGACTTGTATGGCTTAATACAATGTAAATGATGTCTATTACTGAAATATGTAGTAGAAAACCAATGAAAGATTTACGTTGTTTTAAGAAATTCACATCGTTTTATGCATATTTTGACTATGGTGGGCGTCATTATTTTGATGGCGTGAAATGATGCACTCAGTGAGTTACTGGCACTACCTGTTGCTATTTTTACTGGAAAATAAAATACTGATACGAAGAGCACAGCTACTGAAAGAGCTTACAGGTGGCGATGGATAAGCGTAGGTTTAAACAAATGCATTAACACCTTTTTTTTCACCATCAAGTCTAAACGCTCCTGAATATCGAGTAAAATCCATGCTGAGACACTCCTTCAGTGGCTGCGGCGTCATGACAAGCGTTGACATGTTTACATCCTGCCAGGATGGCATCTAGCGTTTCTTGTCTCTGCTCTTTCAGTAGCTGTGGTCTACTAAAAGCCTCAGAGGCATCAGGGCTTAAGTGGAGAGAACAAAGACGCAGGTCTTTAGGAAGTTTTATTTGTCCACAGGCATCTCCCTATTCTTTTCTCCTCTACTTATCACTAGGAAAGCATTGAAGACTTATATTGTGTCTCTTTTTGCTCTTCGACTGAAAATTACAACCAAAAAGGTGCACAATGTGGCATCGTATCAGCATTTTATTTTCAAGTTGTGTTGCAGTAAAAACAGCAACAGGTAGCGCCAGTAGCTCACCGAGTGCAACCATTTCACATCATAGAAATAATAGCACCCCCCCATAGTCCAAAATATGTATAAAACAATGTGGATTTTTTGAAATAACGCAAGTCTATCATGGGGTTTCTACTGCATATTTTAGTAAGAGATTTCATTTATAATATATTAAGCCATGCAAGTCTTAATACCCAGGGTTTCCTTTAGCTGTAATATTGAATAACACACTACAGTTAAACTTTCAATCAAGTACTTTACATGTGCTTTAGTATCTTAGTCAACACATCTAAATAAGTGTACTTCTTTAAAGCGCTTTCATTTCTTTTTTTGATTTAATATTACAAAATGCTTAAGTATTCTTAAGTAACAGTCATGAAAGTGTCTCTCTTTAAGTACACTTTTAAGCCTTTTATTTTATTAATGCTATCTGCAAGTAGTTTTTATAAATGTACTTTTAAGATTTGAAATACACTCTAAGTGCATATATTTTTCACAAGGGAAGAACAAAATTGTAATTTTAATAACCAAATCTCATTTATTAATTTAAAAGGAGAAATATGTGCAATCAGGAAAGAAAGAAAGCCTTAACGACCAATAGCTGTTTTCCTCTGTGGTATTGCTTCGCATAAAAGCCTTGTATTAATGTAGTCTAATAACACAAAAACACAAATACAATAAACTCTGATCAATGGAAGCAAGCAGAGACACATGAGGACTCTGTCACCAAAGGGAAGTCACCAATTTATCTCTTTAATGTCTCTCGGCAGGGTTCTGCCTCTGAAGAGAGCGGCTGACTGAAGCACAGAGGACGCAGTCGCATTCACTCACACCAACGCATTTTTTTACTTTTAGCGGTTTAGAGCAGTAATACTATTACAGCATGTCTCTCAACCTTATGGATGAATTTCATTTAGTAATGAGATGGATGATCTGCTGCAGCGATTGTGAGATTTGCAGGAGGAGGAAGTGAGGTCACAGAGCAGGCACTCTTTGACACAAATGCTCCATTTGGATGCAAAAACAGAGCAGGACAGGAAACCTGTTTTGAGTAAATGTGTGCTCAGCATGATACAGCAGAACACAATCCCAAAAGAATATTATAACACCTTTCTTTATTTCCTGCCTCTTCCCTTTTGCCCTCATTTCTTGATGAGGATAATCTTTAAAAAGCATAACAGCCAGTTATACTGGAGCTGTGGCCTTTGTCATGTCCTTTTATTTTTTTATTTTTTTTAAGGAGTTGTTCACTTCCAGAACAAAAATTTACAGATAATGTACTCACCCTTTTGTCATCCAAGATGTTCATGTCTTTCTTTCTTCATTCGTAAGGAAATTATGTTTTTTGAGTAAAACATTTCAGGATTTCTCTCCATATAATGGACTTCTATGGTGTCCCCGAGTTTGAACTTCCAAAATGCAGCTTCAAAGGGCTCTAAACGATCACAGCCGAGGAAAGAAGGGTCTTATCTAGCAAAACGATGGGTTATTTAAAAAAAAAAAAATTAACCTCAAACGCTCGTCTTGTCTAGCTCGGCAAGACGAGCGTTTGAGATTAAAAAGTACATAAGTTGTAAATGTTTTGTAAATGGCTCTAAACGATCACAGCCGAGGAAAGAAGGGTCTTATCTAGCAAAACGATGGGTTATTTAAAAAAAAAAAAAAATTACAATTTATATACTTTTTAACCTCAAATGCTTGTCTTGTCTAGCTCGGCAAGATGATCATTTGAGATTAAAAGTATATAAGTTGTAAATGTTTTTAGAAAATAACTGATTGTTTTGTTAGACAAGACCCTTCTTCCTCGGCTTTGATCATTTAGAGCCCTTTGAAGCTGCATTTAAGCTGCATTTTGGAAGTTCAATCTTGGGGGCACCATAGAAGTCCATTATATGGAGAGAAATCCTGAAACGTTTTCCTCAAAAAAAAAAAACACCATTTCTTTACGACAAAAATCTTGGATGACAAGGGGGTGAGTACATTATCTATACATTTTTGTTCTGAAAGTGAACTACTCCTTTAACTCCTCTTCTTCAACCTCTTCTTTAGTCATGCCCTGAATATTGTTTCACTTATCAAATTACGGAAGTAAAATGTGTTGCGAATGCCGTTTCGTGTTGATTTAAGTGTCTAATAAATTTTCATTTCTCACTCTGTCCTACAGATCATCAAACTAACCACAGGAAGGAAGCAAATTTGTAGAAACCGTTGCGGTACAAGCCCCCAGTCCCGTGTCTCTCCTCTTTCAGTGAGCAATTTCAACAGACCCAAGGTCAAATTTAAGTCAGCTCGCAAATCGTTTCGGTTGATTGCCTACATTTGCTTCAGTAGTTGGGGGAAGGTCAGCTACCTGAATCCATAAAGAAGAGATATGCCAACCCTAGGCAGTGTCATTGCTGTTCTTGTTATGAGCCTGGAGTGGAGGAGATGGGAGGAGAGAGGCTTTTATTGCCTGCTCATGTTAGACAGAAGACCCGCTTGCATAGCCATGCTGCTTTTTGGCACAGTCCTGTCTCTGATAAACACACTACAGATACAGGCAATTGCCAAGATACACAACACAACCTGAGCTGAACATGGAAAACAAAACTCCTCCATCCAAGTTGCACATGGATTTTGAATGCAGCTTCCCCCAAAAAGCTTGATTATTGTCATCTTTGATAATTATGTTGCATATTTATTGAAATGTAAGACATCTAAACCTGGCATTGCTAAAATGTTTTCAGTAACTCATTAAAGTATTTACTCAACTAAAGTATTTAAGTTGACATGAATAAAAAAAAAAAACTGTATGAAACAGTGGCAGTGTCAGCAGAGCTTTAAGCATGTTTTGGCTGCCATTGGCTCTCAGACAATGACACTACAGGGAGAATAAAAAAACACAGTTCATTCATTCAATGAAAGCACTGATTAATGAGCTCTGTAGATACTGATAGTCATAAACCACACACAATTAAATACAATGAACACTGAATACTGTGAATCAAGAGGGATCCAGCACATCAAAGTGTCTAGTTAGTTAAATCACAAGACCGTTACTTCACACATCTGGACGCTGTGTTTTTGTGTCTCTGCGATCTCTCTTTAGAGTCCTGTGGGTAAGTGGCTTCATCATCATATTTCTCACAATTAGGCAGGAATCCTAATTATGAAATAGCATCCAAATCAGGTAATGCAAATCCAGAAACAGCATCCTCTTCTGATGCAATGTAAACAGAACAAGGTGTTGCAATTATGAGATGGAAACTGGCACAGTTTCAATACTGAGAAAGTGAGAACTTTGCTTGTTGCTGTTTGCTTCCTTTTGAAGAAACACACATGAACGCACAATAATATAAAACTAAAGGCTTTTAAAAATAAAGGCTCCAAAGGGGTGTTTTTGCAGTGATGCCATTGGGGTTTTGGTGCAAAGAACCTTTCAGTGAACAGTTCTTTTTTCATTTTGAAAAAAAAAAAAAAAAAAAAAAAAATTCTAAAGAACCTTTTTGCACTATAAAGAATCTTTTCTGCTTTAGAAAGGTTCCATGGATGTTCAAGGTTCTTCATGAAACCATTGACGCCAGTACAGAACCTTTAGTTTTAAGAGTCTGGTGAAAACCCCCAATATTTATATATAAACACATATGCAAGCAACTAAACATACCTGTAGGAAACAGATACTGTGAAAAGATTACAGATAATTTCCATTCAAAGAACAAAGATTGGGTTTGTTGCAACATGCCTCTCGCTTCCTGTGTAGATGAAATGTTAAGTGCTCTAACATCTGAAGTTGTGATTTACTCATTTTTTATAGACCATCTCTTGGCTCGAGGCCCAGTGAAGAATTCTGAATTTTGCCTATAGGATGGGCTGATCACGGCACCTTTTGTAAAACAGAGGTTAAACGTGTCAAACTTAAAAAAAGTGATAATAAAAACATTTTATCAGCAATACAAAAATAATGTAATTACATTTATAGTTAATGGTAACACTTTATTTTACGGTCTCTTAACTAGTAGCTTATTAGCATGCATATTACTAGAATTTTACCCATTTATTAGTATTTAATAAATGTAATTAAGCACATATTAATGCCTTATTCTACATGCCTAATCCTACCCAATACCTAAAAATTAGGAATTTATTGAGGGAAAAGTCGAAGTTAATAGTGAATAAGTGTTGCCTATTCTAAAGTGTTACCAAGTTAATATATTTTATATGTGTTATATAACTTCATTGTAAATGTGTTATTACAAATATTTAAATACATGACATACATGTCAATAGAAATGACATTAGAAGTATATTTTAGTTTGCCGTAAATGCTTGTCAGTACATTCAGCAGTACACTTTAACTATATTTCAAAGTCAACAGAAGTAATTGTGATAATATTACATATATAGATGTACTCAAGTCCGCTACCTGATCTCATGACGAAAACATACCTATGGCAACTTTTTTGCAAGATGTGTAATACGTATCAAACATGTAGACTACATTTCACTGCAGTTTCCAACAAAAATGAACACTAGAGGCAGTAAAACAGCAAGTACTTGTAATCTTTTTTGATTACAGCTCCATACAGTCAAGCCTGAAATTATTCATACCCCTGGCAAATTCTGACTTAAAGTTACTTTTATTCAACCAGCAAGTTTTTTTTATTTTTTATTTTTTATTAGAAATGACACAGACATCTCCCAGAAGATAATACAAGAGGCATCATTGTGGAAAAAAAATATTACTCATCTTTTATTTACATTTAGAAAAGCCTTTATTGGCTATTACCTCAATCAAACACTTCCTATAATTGCTGACCAGCTTTTTGCATGTCTCCACTGGTATTTTTGCCCATTCATCTTAAGCGATGAGCTCCAACTCTTTCAGGTTGGAGGGTCCACAGATTCCACAGATTCTCAAATGGATTTAAGTCAGGACTCTGGCTGGGCCACTGCAAAACGTTGATGTTTTTGTCTGCTAACCATTTCTTCACCACTTTTGCTGTGTGTTTAGTGTCATTGTCGAGCTGAAATGTCCACTGGTGCTCTGCAGACTGCCTGTTGTTGTTGTTGACAATTTTGATGTATTGCTCCTTTTTCATGGTGCCGTTTACTGTTCCCTGGTCCACCGGCTGAAAAACACTACATTACAAAACATTAGGTTCCCACCACCATGTTTGACAGTGGGGATGGTGTTCGTAGGGTCGAAGGCTTCTCCTTTTTTACACAAAATGAAGGCTACATCATTGTGGCCAAACAATTAAATTTTTGTTTCATCTGACCATAAAACAGAAGACCTGAAGTCTTCTTCTTTGTCCAGATGAGCATTTGCAAAGGCCAAGCGGGCTTTTGTGTGCCTTATCTGGAGAAGTGGTGTCCTCCTTGGTCTGCGTCCGTGGAACCCAGCGGTGTGCAGTGTCTGTTGGACTGTCTGCCTTGAGATGTTGCCACCAGCAGAGCCCAGATTCATCAGGATGGCCTTGGTGGTGATCCTTGGATTCTTTTTTTTCCTCTCTCACTATCCTCCTGGCCAGCACAGGTGTCACTTTTGGCTTCCGACCACGTCCTCTGAGATTGTTCGCAGTGTGGAACATCTTGTATTTTTTAATAATACTTTGCACTGTAGCCACTGGAACTTCAAAACATTTAGATATGGTCTTATAGCCCTTTCCTGACTTTTGAGCAGCCACAATGCGCAGCCGCAGGTCCTCAGTGAGCTCCTTTGTCTTAGCCATGACTGTCCACAAACCAACAGCAGAGAGCTTCTGTTTTTCACCTGTTGAGTTGATTAAAACAGCTGTTCCCAATGAATCAGGGTAATTAGGATGCTTTAGAAAAGCTTGGACTATTTGGAATGGTATACACAATGATGCCTCTTGTACATAGTCTTATTATCTTTTGGGAGGACCCTGTGTCATTTTCGGTCCAAAAAAAAAAAAAAAAAACTTGCTAGATGAATAAAAGTAACTTTAAGTCAGAATTTGCCAGGGGTATGAATAATTTCGGGCTTGACTGTATGTTTTGCTTTCCAGACGTAACAAGCTTGCTCGGTAGCTCAGCCGGCACAGAACTGGACTTAGGATGTGGAATCCTTGGGTACAAATCCCATGAAAAACATGACTCACGATGAAACACCTGGAACATGAGAGATCGAAAAACAAGCTAAAATGTTTTGTTCATGCTATCGAGTAGGTTTAGGTGTAGTGCAGATGGTACGTTATTTTAAAACGTCATAGAACTTTAGAGTTATAGTGCCATTCAACGGACATTTCAAATCAGAACTGCAATGACACGTACAAAACCAGCGTGACATAAAACTTACCATATGTGCATTTCACATCCATTATGTCACGAAAAGTACATTGCAATACGTATTTTGCGTCTTGTGAAAAAATTTCCACAGGTACGTTCACATAACTGGTAAACACTAACATTTAAAAATTGTGTTAACTACTTGAAACAGAATATAAAATGTAAATGTTTCTGAACACAGTTGCATTAGATAATATCAAACCAAGTGTTTGTTACTTTCAAGAAAGATTGCACTTTTCAAGCAAAGCATTTCACAAAACAGGTTTTTAATTGAGTAAGCTATAGATATACCGTGTGCAGTATGACACAAAAGTTGACTCCTAAGACCTGTGTGTATTTGAGGGCAACTGACTTTTTAAAAGTCACTGAGCAAAAATGTGAAGAAACGTAAAGTGAATGAAAAGTTCCTGGAGCATTTAATCCCAAATACAGACATGCTTTGATATTTTATCTTATTTAATGACATTCAGATGTTGTTACTTGCAACTGAAACACTATATATACAGTAATTCAATCAGTCAAGATGGCCATTGTAGGTCTAACTCTAGAGACTACAAATTTTGTGAAGCATAGTATCATAACATTGGTGAGTGCACAGGGGAGACAACGTATCCAGTAGGAAGTGTGGAAGTAAGCAGTATTATGCCGGTGAATGTCAGTGTGGCATTAGTTGTGTGTGTGTGTGTGTGCTGAGTGAGCAGAGAAAGACATATGTTCACTGTGCTGCAGGGTTGTAAATCGGCATCTTTGCTCCCCGGTGGGGAAACGCACCAATCAGAGACTGGACCTGCTCCACATGGACACACCCACCTCACAATCTCCCCTCCCCCAACCAGACACTGCTCACCCTGCAGAGAGCTTCCAAACACAGCTCAACAACACACACATCTGCAAGACATTAACACGGCAATAATGAACCGACTCACACAAGGGTCCTGGGACCTGATCACTGGTTCATACACACACATGCACAAAATCTAATGTAGAAGTACTTTACAGTATTTATTGTACTGTTTCTGCACGACTGTGCACAGTGTGTGACTTTTACATGGAATACCCAGATTACTTTCTTTCTTTCTTTCCTTGGCAAAATGTGCAATATTCAACCACTTGTGAAGAAAAGAAGTTCACTTTAGCATACTTTTAAAAACAACATACTTTATAAGATTACACTTAAGTGTGTACTGAATTAGTTTTGTTTTCAGACACTTAATTGCATTTTTTCAATAGTTAAATGAAAATTAGTGTTCATTTATATTAAATGCAATTAGTTGAACTTAAAAATGTTTTTTGACCTGCTTAAGAGAGACTTTAAGTGAGCGTTTACTCACCCACAAGCCATCCAAGATGTAAATGAGTTTGTTTCTTTATTAGATTTGGAGAAATGTAGCATTACATCAGTTGCTCACTAAAGGATCCTCTGCAGTAAATGGGTGCCGTCAGAATGAGAGTCCAAACAGCTGATAAAAACATCAACATTAATCCATAAGTAATTCACACCACTCCAGTCCATCAATTAACATCTGGTTCGAAAAAGCTGTGTGTTTGTAAGAAACAAATCCAACATTATGGCATTTTAACTTTAGCTTTTGGCCATAATATGACTCCATAATCCATAATAACAGAAACCTCCAGTTTCACATCAAAATACACCCACGTATTTGTTTTTAACTATTTTGGACCTTTTTTGCTCGTAAACAGTGTTTGATCTGTATATTTCTCTCCTGATTTAGATGAGACTTTTTTTTTACTAAAGCAAAATTAAGGATATAGAGGCAGTGTTGTTTTCGTCAACGATGACGATGACGAAATCATTTCGTTGACGCCACTTTTTTTCATGACGATAATGAGACGATGACGAGATAAAAATGGCTCGTTGATGACTAAAACATGACGAGACGTGTGTGAGTTTTCGTGGACGAGACGAGAATAGACGAAAATGTTCGTGGGTGGTCCGTCAGACGTTTAAAATGCATGACATTTCTGCTTATTGTGCATGCTAATCAAAACCTAAAACGTATCTGCCGCTATGGCAAGCCGTTTTAGCATTAAATACTCTTTGCCATACTAGTATGGCAAGCCGTTTTAGCATTCCATCCTTGTTTGTCTTTTATGTTTTAAAACATTCCTTCATTATTGTAATTATTGGTGAAAATAGTCGATCCGGAAGCTCACATTGTGTTGAACTATAGATCTGCTATTTTCAGAACTTACAAGTGACACTACCCAACAGCAAAATACTTACTGACTTACATTAATTTGTTAAAAGACTACTTTTTCCTCCTTTTTTGATTAAAACTAGACTAAAACCTTTTTGACTTTTCGTCGACTAAAACTAGACTAAAACCTTTTTGACTTTTCGTCGACTAAAATTGGACTAAAACTATCGCATATAGAAGTGACTAAAATTTGACTAAAACTAATAAGCATTTTAGTCCAAAAGACTAAGACTAAGACTAAATCTAAGATGGTTGTCAAAAACAACACTGTATAGAGGACTCATATTTTAGCCAAAAAGCAATTATATGTTTAGTACAAACATGTAGCTTTTCTCTTCACAAGACATTAATTGATGGTCTTGGGTGGTGTGGATTACTTGTGGATTATCGTGAGGTTTTTGTCAGCTATTTGGACTCCCATTCTGACGGCACCCATTCACTGTAGAGGATGTTTTTTTGAGCAAGTGATGTAATGCTAAATTTGACCAAATCTGCTCTGATTAAAAAACGACAACAACAACAACAAAAAAACTCATCTACATCTTGGATGTGCTGAGAATAAAGTAAGAGACAGTGAGAGTTTTTCATTTTCATTTTTGGGTGAACTATTCCTACTTAAATGTAATTTCATAAGTTTCTACTAATAATATGTTTAAAGTGTGCTGTTGAATGCACTGATAAGCATTTATGGTAAATTAAAATGCACTTTAATGTCATTGAATAATATAAAATAACATGCAACAGCTTTACATGAGCTTAAGTATGTTTGTCAACAATGTTAAAGTAAATGTATTTCTTTGTTCCACGTTCTCTTCCTATTTGTACCCCTTTCATACAAAAAAAAAAAGACATTTAAAATGCAAAATAACAGTTGTTTTGTACTAATGCAAATAATGTTACAATAATATATCATAATTAAGTGTTTATTGTTGTAAAAAGCATATTTCTCAGATGCTATTTAACTAATAGTAAATAGTTTTCAGTGTATGCAGTCACACGCACTCATTCCCAACAATAATTTTCATTCAGCATCCACATGCCCAACACCTAAGTTGAAGCCGCCTCAACATTCAAGCGCTCCATCCTCTCTATCCTTTATTTTCTCCTTTTATCCATTTCTTTCTCTCACTCGCTCTGTTTGCTCAGCGTTGTAAAGAGTTTGCAGCACACAGCGCTCAGTCTGAGTGTCACACAGATAATGAGCTCCATAAAGCCATCAGACAGGTGGAATTAATGTCGGCAGGATGTGTCTGCCGTTACTCAGCCGGCCCCCTCTAAGTAGTTGGAAGAATTATAAGAAATGCTTTTCTCCCACATTGATCAGGGGGCACCACAGAAATATTAGTGTGTTAAAAACCTGGTAAATGCCTGCAGTAACTCTTTCTCTCAGTCTTTGGGGCTTGGCCAAGTTCTGCTTGCTTTATGAGGCCTGCCAGGTTAAATTCTCCAGGAATAATGTCAGCTACTGAAATCAGCTTCATGACTCACACTTCAATTCATTAAATATGAGTTGTAATGAGATTGAAGTGAAAAGTCACGTGCGTCAGTGTAGTGTCTAGGGGTAAGTTTGGAATGGCATACTAGCACGGAATGCAGTACAGTACATATGCTATGCACAATACATCTTGGATGACCTGAAAATGAGAATTTTCAAATACAGTTCAGGTCAAAAGTTTACATCCCCTTTTCAGAATCTGCAAAATGTTAATTATTTTACAAAATGCATGTTATTGTTTATTTAGTACTGACTTGAATAAGATATTTCACATAAAAGATGTTTACATATAGTCCACAAGAGAAAATAATAGTTGAATTTATAGAAATGACCCTGTTCAAAAGTTTACATCCCTTTGATTTTTAAAACTGTGTTGTTACCTGAATGATCCACAACTGTTTTGTTGTTTAGTGATAGTTGTTCATGAGTCCCTTGTTTGTCCTGAACAGTTAAACTGTCCACTGTTGTTCAGAAAAATCCTTCAGGTCCCACAAATTCTTTGGATTTCCAGCATTTTTGTGTATTTGAACCCCTTCCAACAATGACTGTATGATTTTGAGACCCATCTTTTCACACTGAGGACAACTGAGGGACTCATATGCAACTATTACAGAAGGTTCAAATGCTCACTGATGCTTCAGAAGAAAAAACTATGCGTTAAGAGTCAGGGGGTGAAAACTTTTTGAATTTGAAGATCAGGGTATATTTAACTTATTTTGTCTTCATGTAACTATCTTCTGTAGCCGCTGAAGGGCAGTACTAAATGAACAAATATGATATTTAAGCAAAATAAGAAAAATTTACACATCTCCATTCTGTTCAAAAGTTTTCACCCCCCATCTCTTAATGCATTGTTTTTCCTTCTGGTGCATCAGTGAGCAATTGTACCTTCTGCAATAGTTTCATATGAGTCCCTCAGTTGTCCTCAGTGTGAAAAGATGGATCTCAAAATCATACAGTCATTGTTGGAAAGGGTTCAAATACAACAAACAAATTCATTGCTGAAAAACCAATGAATTTGTGGGACCTGAAGGATTTTTCTAAAGAAAAGCAGGTGGTTTAACTGTTCAGGACAAACAAGGAAATCATTCAGGTAACAAACAGTATTAAGAATCAAGTGTATGTAAACTTTTGAATGGGGTCATTTTTATAAATTCATCTATTATTTTCTCTTGTTGACTATATGTAAACATCTTTTATGTGAAATATATCATTCAGGTCAGTACTAAATAAACAATAACATGCATTTTGTATGATCCCTCTTATTTTTGCAGATTCTAAAAGGTGGATTTCACAATTTGTATCTTTGTAAACACCTATGTGTTTGATGAGTGTTTTTAGTGCAAACTGCATACCGTTTCACATACACTATGTTAGTACCATTGCTTTCATTTTGATCAGACCCATATATAAAACTGTGGGCATTTCATACACTCCCAGACGTAAATAAATGGGCATCAGGATCTCAGCGTTTTATTAGCTTAACATTACCATAAATATGAAGTCCAAATTTGAATCGAAATTCAAATCTGATTTCGCTAGGTTCAAACAGTCGGTGTCTCCGAGCGGCTTCCTTTTGACAAATGAATGTGACAGACAGTGGATAATAATTTGACAGGTGACAAATGTGTGGTTGTGATAGCATCTGAAAGCCAGGCTACCTGAAATATGACTTATTCTATTAAAATAATTCACCCAGGATATTGAATGTTATATTAAAGACCTTAACAATTTGATAAGAGCAGCTTCCATAAACTTGAGGGGCCGCGGGAGAGAAATATGCTGCGTTTGAGGTTATTTGCTATGTCTTGTTGTCAGTTGTTCGTGACGATCCGATACACTTTCAGCACAGATATTATACAGTCAGTATTCATTTTGAACACAGTTTTTACATCTGCCAAATATTCACAGCCATAAGTCGATGTTTTAATAACAGAACACTTTGATAACACTCCAAGCTATTTGGTACAGCTCAGCTAACAATAACAAATGCAAAACTGTTTTATTCCGACACTAATCGGATGAATTAGATCTGATACAGCTGGATCGAATCCAGAAAAAACAAACAAAAGTAGTACATACTCAGTAATGTCTTCGGCATGTGTGGAGCAGCAGACTGAAATCATTGACCTCTCCCCTCTCCTCACACACAGGGCTCTTTGCGTGTCTGTGTGTTACTCTGGTTTAATGCTCCGGGATGTTGTGTTTCCAGTGTTTAATCAAGCCTGTGTATTTGCTGTGGCCCGTTGTTTAGAATGACAGGTGTCCTGTTTGTATGGGTTGTGTGTTGTTGTGATGGGATAATTCAAGATTACAGAGAGACTTAATTAATACTCTTGCAGGAATTGGATCCATTGTAAAGGACTCATTCTATTATATCTATATATACCCTGTATTTTAAAAGGATAGTTCACCCAAAAATGAAAATTCTGTCATTAATAACTCAGCTTCGTGTTATTCCAAAGACCTTAATTCATCTTTGGAACACAAATTAAGATATTTTTTTTTAACCCTTTTTGACCTTTTTGACCCTGCATAGACAGCAATGCAACTGAAATGGTCAAGGCCCAGTAAGGTAGTAAGGACATCGTTAAAATAGTCCTTGTTACATCAATGGTTCAAGTTCTGAGGTTAAACGTCTGTCTCTCTTAGTTTACTGTCTTTATATTCTGGTCCAAATAAGTAAGACTAAGCTTAAAGGAGTAGTTCACTTTCAGAACAAAAATTTACAGATAATGTATTCACCCCCTTGTCATCCAATATGTTCATGTCTTTCTTTCTTCAGTCGTTAAGAAATTATGTTTTTAAGGACAACATTTCAGGATTTCTCTCCATATAATGGACTTTTATGGTGCCCCCGAATTTGAACTTCCAAAATGCAGTTTAAATGCAGCTTCAAATTGCTTTAAATAATCCCAGCCAAGGAAGAAGGGTCTTATCTAGCGAAACGATCAGTTATTTTCTAAAAACATTTACAATTTATATACTTTTTAATCTCTAGACAGAGTACACACAGAGCTAGACAAGCATTTGAGGTTAAAAAGTATATAAATTGTAATTGGTTTAGAAAATAACTGATCGTTTCACTAGAAGATCCTTCTTTCCTCGGCTGGGATCATTTAGAGCCATTTAAACTGCATTTTGCAAGTTCAAACTCGGGGGCACCATAGAAGTCCATTATATGGAGAGAAATCCTGAAATGTTTTCCTCAAAAAACATAATTTCCTTACGACGGAAGAAAGAAAGACATTAACATCTTGGATGACAAGGAGGTGAGTACATTATCTGTAAATTTTTGTTCTGAAAGTGAACTTCTCCTTAAAAAATTCAAGTCATTCTCTCTGTCGAAATCTTCAGACATGTTTACGTGTGTCTTCCTTTCCTTTCCTACAGCGCTGAATGTCAGCAGAGACCACGTCAACTAGATGGCCGTCGGACAAAACCATAGGGAACCTCATGAGTCCTCTGCACAATTTGATCTTGCTGCAACGTGGAATAAACTGCTAATTCGTCTGCTAAGCGTCAAAAAACGCTTTTCTTACTTAGATTTTTTGTCTTGCTTTCAGCCAAAATATCTAAAAATTCTTAAAACAGGAAGAATTTTCTAGACAAGTAAAAGTTATTGTCTTGTTTTCAGGAAAAAGTCAAAATTAAGTGCATTTTTGCTTGAAACAAGCTAAAACTTACCCCATTGGCAGATTATTTTGCTTGTTCTAATCAAAAACTCACTTAAATTTGACTTTGTGTAATGTAACGGATTACATTACTGACTACAATTTTTGTCATGTAATCTGGAATCAGTAATGGATTACAATTTGTAAGTAAACTACCCAGCTCTGTCTGCCAGTGGGGTAAGTAAAAATGTTTTCCCTCTGGAAACAAGACTTATTTTTGTTTTCTTTGCACACAAAAAAATATTCTTGTATATAGCTTCATAACATTACCATTGAACCACTGATGTTACATGGACTATTTTAACAATGTCATTACTACCTTTCTGGGCCTTAAACGTGGTAGTTGCTTTGCTGTCAACGGATGGTTGAAAGAGAGAAAGCTCTCGATTTCATCAAAAATATCTTAATTTGTCTTCTGAAGATGAAAGGTCTTACGGGTTTGGAACGACTCAAGAGTGAGTAATTAATGACAGAATTTTCACTTTTGGGTTATCTATCCCTTTAAATGTACAAAAATAACTAATATTATAACTACTGAACTGCTACAACTTTACCTATGATTAAAATGAAAATGGAAAATATAAAAACTGATCTCAATGATACTTAAATAGCCTGGTTAGAAAAATGACATCTGCTCACTCAGAAGAAGTAAAAATGACTTACAATTTACCCCATACATGTTGATAAAATTTTTATGTTGTGATAAAAGCAATAAATATAATGTGCATCCTTGAAATTGCATTTCACTAATGACACAAAGCTGCATTGTAGACCCAGACAGTGCAATGCAAGCAAAACCTCCACAACTACAATACAGCCTTCCATCACCTCTTTCTCACGCACTTCCCTCTCAAATACGATCACAAAACTGTAGTAATCATTACAGAGGAATGAGGGGAAATCCATGTTCACAAACCCAGTGTTAATGTGTAGAGAGCACCTATGTGTGTTTGCCTGTGTCTGAGGTGATTGGGGCTGGAGATGTGCCAGGACTCTATGGGATGCAGCACATGATTTATGTTTGATGTAAAGCTACTCGGGGCTGGAATGATTTGCTTGTTTTGACTGGCTGCAGCTGGGAATTCCAGCCAGCTGAAACGTATTGATACCAAAGATACAATCCAAGAGCTCTCTCACCCTGTTGCTCTGTGCTTCACGTTTCCTGCACATGTCAGAACTGGGTGAATGTGTGAATTATTCTGTGTCCAATAAACAGCTATATGTGATGAGTCTGCATTTCTCTGACACATGGTTGTGTGCGTTTGCAAATGTAAACAAGATGCAATAAAAGCACTGCAAGATAAAAAAACAAAACAAACGTTGATTACAATCACATGCGCTAAATTCTAATGAGCTCCTCTGCGCTACTTTGTGTTTGGTGCTCTGCATTGATTTACTACTTCGGGATTTATGTAAGCAAGGAAACGAAGACCAAAGCCATAATTTACAAGATAAAACCAACAGCCTTATTTGCATAAGATCCCTGAACACACACACACATGCACAGACACACTGTATAATTCATGCAGATTGTATTGCAATGTATGAAGTAATAATCCTCTTTTTTAGGGGTCAATATAACAAAAAGAAGTCAAATAATATTTAAAAGAATATACTTAAGTGTGAACTGAATGCTAAGCTTGAATATAATGTTAATTGGAATTAAATTATTTTCATAATTTTCATACATTTTACAGATTAAAGTGAGTGTACTGCTGAATTTACTAACAAGCATTTATGGTAAACTAAAATATACTTTAATGTTATTTTTTATCATGCATTTACACATATTTGTAATTACACATTTATAATGATGAAATTTTGTACATTAAAATATAAGAACTTTTAATATTGAATAACACACTACAGTTAAAATTATAGTCAAGTACTTTAAATGTTTTAGTATGCTAGTCAACACATGGATATAAAAGATAATATTAAAACAGATATTTAAAAAAATATTTAAAAGTATTACAAAGTGTAAATATTTTAATTACATTTTAGTTCTAGGGATCAGAAGAAGCAGAAAAAAAATTGTGATTTTTACATTGAGGTGTTGATATTGCTTTCTGTTAATTTTTCATGCTGGAAATGGAAGGTCAAGTTGAGTGCAATGCATTGTGGGACACAAAATACCATGCAATGTGCTTTGTTTTATACCGCACATTTTGGCAATGTAGTAGATCATCCAGAAATTCCAAGCACACAGAAAATGTGCTTACTCCACACCAGGACCATCATCTGGGGGAGAACAACTGGAAATATTAGCCTACCGAAGACTCAGGAGGAGTCCCACCCATAAAACGTTTTGTCTCATGCCCTGTGGATTTAGACCCTGTTTACACCTGGTGTTAAGAGAGAGACACATTCCCATTTACACTTGCTGTTACACATGCTCTTTTGTCCCTTTTCAACCACTTTCTGAGGGAAAACATCGATGAGCGGATGTATGTATAGGGTTTTCTGATCTTTTGATCTAGTATTGTGAAATAGGCTCTCAAAATTTAATTATGAAAGTAAAAGGCGACAGCGAAAATATGGAGAGCAGCAGTTTTCGTTTCTGTTCCAATAGCCTGAAAACTACGCCGAACGCTGTGGGAGTATGTTACAATCAGAAATGGTATAAGAACATTGAGCTTTTTAAATTTTTTTGCCTTCAAACTGAACTTGGGCTTTAAGCCAACAAAGTTTAAAGGGATAGTTCTCACAAAAATGAAAATTTACCCCATGATTTACTCACCCTCAAGCCATCCTAGGTGTATATGTCTTTCTTCTTTAAGACGAATATACTGTAATCGTAGTTATACTAAAAATGTCATGGCTCTTCCAAGCTTTATAATGGCAGTGAATGGCTGTTGAGATTTTGAAGTCTAATAAAGTGCATCCATCCATCATAAAAAGGGCTCCACATGGTTCTGTGGGTTTAATAAAGGCCTTCTGAAGTGAATCAATGCATTTGTATGAGAAAAATATCTATATTTAAAATAGTGGTGGGCACAGATTAATTTTTTTAATCTAGATTAATCTCACTGTAATCTTGGAATTAATCTAGATTAAAATGGCTAATCTGAATTCTGCCGAAGCCATTCAGAATATGTGTGCTACCCAAATAATGACTAAAAGTAAGTCTTTGAGAATGGGTTTCTCAAGCCAGGTGGCGCATTAGACCAGGGGCTCATCTCCTGTTTCCAAAATGCATCACAAACTGCTTGACAATTGCATTTACAACACAATTAACTATACAAACTTGTGTAACCAACTATTCCTACACTGCATGTACTTCTGCGTACAAGGCTGCGCGACGTGCGCGTTGCAGTTAAATACACAGACGCGCACGGGCATGGATATATGCGTGCATAGTCTTTGGTTAAACTGCGTTGCTTTTGGAAGCGTCAATTCAGTTGTTGCATATAGTTTAATGTCTTTATTTCAGGATTATCAAAGTAAATTATAATTCACGCACGTGCCCCAGTATAAAGGGTCTAGCAACGCCCCTGCCCTGAAGCAAACCCGGCGGCTTCATAGCTGCATCCATGTTAGCACGTCTCGTTTGATGTGGTAATTTCACAGTAGGCATACACACAGGTTCGAAGACTCGTTCTCGACCCCTACAGTGCAATTTGGCTAGGTATACGTCCGCGCTAAACTATCAAGGTGAAAGTCACCATAGCTTGCGTAGTATAGACCCAGCTCCCAACCCAACTTTGAGAATAGATTAACGGCGATATTTTTTTATCGCCCGATAAGAGTCTCACGTTGACGCAGCATGTTAAAGGGATAGTTCGAGCATTTAAGACATAAAGTTGTATGCAATCCTTATCAGCACTATAGTGTATACACACTGACCCACACTGCGTTCACCTCCCTGGTCAGAGTTCTGGCCGCTGGAAGTTTTTCAAGAAAGTAGTCACGGTTAGTTTCCGGGGCCTCAAAACTGTGCGTTTTTACGTGAAAAAAATATATGCGTTTCAAAGCTTGATTAATTTACATCACAAAAAACACTCCTGACAAAAATCATACCTCAGTTTTAATCGGCACTATATTCTTTCCGTTTCCATCAATCCGCGCTGCTGTCAGTTCGCACGTTCCTTTCAGCTGTTGATAGCGCGACTCGCTGATAACATGTCTGACTACGAAACTTCTGATGATGAAACCAATTTTAGCACAATGTCAGACGGAACAGACGATATATATATATATATTTATATTAGACCTCGTTTCACGTGATTTCCACAGGAGTCTAAACATCAGATTGTTTACTGTACAGTTTAGACATGGGATCTCCAGTCCTCGTGAGCTACTGTCTTGCTGGTTTTAGTTTTTCTCTGATGCAACACACCTGACTCAAATCAACGGGTTATTAGCAGGCTTGTACAGATAGTCTCATTTGAGAAAGGTGTCCTGTCATAGGAAAACATCGCGCTGCAGGAATGTAGCTCACGATGACCGGAGTTGGAGATACCTGGTTTAGACCTACCTGTATGTATGTGACTTCAAGCACACTTATAAACACGATGATACCGACACACGTTCCGCATAGTTACAGACAATAACAAATATAGCAAAGCATCATATTTTGTTGTGTTATATAGATTCAATTAAATTCATTAGTTATGACATTTGCCGATTTTCTCACCACATAGACAGTCGATTATTGTCGATGCTATCACTGCCCCGGTTAGAATATTCTCAGTGTAACGTTAGCCTAAAAACCGACGTTAGCTTCAAAATAAACCTGTCGTATGCGACATAAAGTTAGTAAATAGAGCTTACCCGTGGTACTGGTACAGCAGAACTCTTTAAAATCCATTTTTTGATTTTTCCTCCTTAGTTGGGGATGTAATCGTCTTCGCTGAAGTGAGCACTGCACACACGAAAATCCTTGATACTGGATATTTTAGCTCCCGCAGAGTAGCCGATGGCAACCAGCCAAAGCTGTCTCATAACTATATCAGAAACAGGAAAACGATGGAATCTGAACGGCGATCCCTGCACATTCTTGTGGTCACAACCTGGGAATTTACAAGTTCGCACCATTGTTAATTTTCTACTTTTTACGTCGTTGTCATTCGAGTGTGTAATGGAACAGCTGATCGGAACGTGCGAACTGACAGCAGCGCGGATTGATGGAAACGGAAAGAATATAGTGCCGATTAAAACTGAGGTATGATTTTTGTCAGGAGTGTTTTTTGTGATGTAAATTAATCAAGCTTTGAAACGCATATCTTTTTTTCACGTAAAAACGCACAGTTTTGAGGCCCCAGAAACTAACCGTGACTACTTTCTTGAAAAACTTCCAGCGGCCAGAACTCTGACCAGGGAGGTGAACGCAGTGTGGGTCAGTGTGTATACACTATAGTGCTGATAAGGATTGCATACAACTTTATGTCTTAAATGCTCGAACTATCCCTTTAACGCATGATAACGGCCCACCACTAATTTAAAACTTTATAAACTGTAATCTCTAGCTTCTGCAAACTGTCATGTATAAACGGTCATGAATTACTGTATAAGTGCAAAATGAGGATTTGTACTGAAAAATGTTTGAGTATTTCAATATAACCCTACAGGTCTTACGTCATCCGTTGGAACGCCAATCTCTTGTGAACGCAAGGTAGCGGAAGCTAGATAATGGTATTATAGGTATCCCTATTAATTATTATTAAATATTGATTTGTATATGTTTTGTTATATGAATATATGAACATACAAAACATCAAAAGAATTATTCTAGCTTCATGCATTCTTTTTTATCACTTGAATGTGGGTAAGTTTAAACAACATTTTAAACAAAAAGCTAAAAAAAAGACTAATTATGATTGAGATGGAGTTGATCAACACCCCAAAGCACGTCAGTGATTATTACCTCTTCGTGGGTTGATATTTTATTCCATAACGTTACACAGTTTTACATATTTATGGTTTTGATGTTTTTTTATGTCTGACGATTGGATTAAATTACATTTGGAAGCATCAGTTGTTTCGGTTTCTTCTTCACTTGTGTTTGGAAATTCTGTACAGAAGATGTGCAATAGCGCCCCTAGCGTATAACAATGAAAACACGGATTCTCAGAGCACAAGTAGCTATAGCTCAAATATATTTAGACTTTTTATATTGACTTAAGTATAAGTCAAGTATACTTAAATGTCATTTTAAGTATATTTCTGACAAGTATATAAAGCACATTTCTGAGAAGTACATAAAAAGTAGACTGAAAGTATACTTTCCTATTTTTTTTTTTTGTTTAAAAGAAGTATATTAATAGCATACTTGAATAAGCTTCTTTTCCGTAAGGGAATGGCGTAGTTAATCCAAATGAAAATTCAATCAAATTGGAAGGGGTGGTGTAGACCTGAAATAATCCAACCATAAGGAAAAACTAAGCATGCAAATTCTTGAATCTGATTTATATATATATTGCGCAAGTAATGTAACTTTCAGAATCTGAAATAATATTGGATTCATTTCAGTTGAGGAAAAATGAATGCTTGTGAACTTACCAACACAACATTCTACAAGTTGCAGACTCTCAAGACAGCTTTGTAAAATCTCTGACTTTATAAACGTTTCAGTTGTGTCACATAAAGTTGCTAGTCTAGCAGAAAAAGAGAGTGAGAGATTGAGAATAACAGTGCTACTATTTTGCGAAAGAGTTCTCAGATCATGTGAGCAGGTTTTTAAACAGCAGTGCTGAGCTTCAGGGCTTCAGTCTTGCCAGCCCAGGCCTTCATTAACCTAAACCTCTGAATCCTCATTACGAAGGAACAGAGCCGAGAGGCCACGAGAAGCTCATTCTGAAAATGTGCTTCTGCTGTCCTGCCATGGGGCACGACTAATGGCTAATGTTGATGCCATCCCTCCAAATGAACTGGGAAACGACTGCCAAGGACCACATCAAAATACAGCGTGATCCAGAAGATATGCGTGGTCCGGAGTCGCTTTTTTCTCTGCATTGGCAGATGTACTCGAAATCAACTTCTTGCCTAAGTCCTTGTCATTTTATTTATAGATTAGAATTTATGGTTTTGATCGTGTTGATTTAGTTGCCGAGGTCCTCAGGCAGCCTTTGGTTTGTTCTCATCACACACTGTTGTTTCATTTAATCTGTAAGCTGCATGGGATCAATGGAGCGGAGAAATCGAGAGTGTATCAATAACAGGAAACAGAAGAGAAGAGAATAATGAAGCGTTTCAGGAGCCTGCGGGCTGCAGAGTCACTGAAAGAGAAACAGTCGTTAGGATGAGGCCCACCACTGAGAGAGAGACAGTAGTAGAAATGGTTGTTCATAGTCGTTCTGTGGTTGTTTTAGGTCCGTGTTTACAGCTGGCATTAAGATGCGTTTTCAGTGATCCGGTCACAAGTGGTCAGCCGAGACGCATTACTGTTTACACCTGGTTTTAACGTGCGTATTAAATGCATCTCTTGTGACCACTTGTGTTTGGTTTCCGTCTTATTTCATCACACTCCACACCATTTTCTCAGGGGTGAAAGAGGGCAAATGGAATGGTAAAGGTGATTTCAGTTGGAATTAGTGCACAGCGAAGTTGGAATTAGTGCACTTTCTCAAAAAAACATCCCATAATGCTCATATGTTAGGTCAGTGTTTGCAAATAGACAGCCTTTTGTGGCTGTTTGAACTACATGAGCATCCAGGCAATCAAGTCAAATGTGTTTTTCGACTACCTCTGGAAGTGGTAATCATCCAAGCTGATTTTCATCAACAAAAATGTATCTTAATATCAGATGTAAACAAGGCTTTATATGCATATGTAGGGTATAACAGGGCTGAAGGCACACCTGGATTGATATTATTTTCCTCTAAACCACTAGATGGCAGGAAAATGTGGCGTAGCACTTTCCAAAACATCCGCTTTTCAAGATACATGTGCAAATTTGGCTGATGCTCGAGCAGCGCAGTCGATTATGTGCTTACTTGATCTAATATTTGATGTTTTTTAAAAATGTTTTTTTAAGTAGCAAATGAGAATCACTAAAATTCTTGAATATATCTTGAGACAAAGGCCTTCTTAATGATTTTCTGTTTTGTTTAAGATAATTAAAGCAACAGTTTTTAAATAACGAAAGAATATGTAAAAGTATGGTATTTGGGGTAAAAAGCACCCCTGCTGTTGGGGCTAAAAGGCACAATAATTAACATGATAATTAAAATAAGGCTGACTTTTCCATTTGTTGACACGACATTGTTAGATTCAGATGGTAAACATTATATATTATGTTGGGTGTCCATCTTAGAGATAATCACCATGTTTGGAAAGACACCATTATATTTAAAAACATGCTATTAATAATATAATAAAATATCATTTATTGTTACTACTGTAAATCTATATTAAATTACTATGGGATCCCCTTCAATGCTGTACATTTTAAAATGATTCTGTTTCTGTATTTTAAAATATATGTGTTTCAATATATTTGAATGATTACATCTATTGAACAAAATTATTTTATTTATTAAAATAAGCAGATAATAGTACAAACTTTACTAAAGTGATTGTTCTGATGAAGTATTAATGTAGACATTATTAAAAAACATAAAAAAACTAAAAAGCTAAAGTTTTTGTATCAATGTCTTTTTACCCCATGCTGGTGAGCCCCCCTTGCCACCTCATACATTTATAAGATTTTTAAAACAAAATAAATGACTTAAACGATTTATTTTCACATAAAATCTGTTGGTCCATAAACATATATATTTTTCTACAATCATACACTTTGGCAACAGTGTAAAGCACATTTTTTAAAGGTGTCCCTTTAGCCATGTTGTACCCTATATACCGTAAGCATATTAAATGTTATTGTATATTTTCATGTTATAAAACACACACTGTAAAAAGTTTTCACCAGATTCAACTTAAAAACCTAAGTTCACCAGCTGCCTTAATATTTTAGTTAAATCAGCTTAAAACTACAAGTCATTTTTACTTATTACAATAAAAAATTAGTTAATTTAACTTGTGAGTTGAAATGACTTAAGTTGATTTAACTTAAAATGTTAAGGCAGCTGCTAAACTTAAGTTTTTAAGTTGAAACTGGTGAAAACTTTTTACAGTGCAGGGGTTCTCAACCCTGGCCCTTGAGGTCCACTTTCCTGTAGAGCAGGGTTCCCCAAATCTTACCCTGGAGGTCCAATGCGCTGCAGAGTTTAGCTCCAACCCTGATCACACTTACCTACCTGTTATTCTCTAATGATCCTGAAGACCTTGATTAGCATGCTCAGGTGTGTTTGATTAGGGTAAGAGCTAAACTCTGCAGGAAAATGGATCTCGAGGTCCAGATTTGGTGATCCCTGCTGTAGAGTTTAGCTCCAGCATTGACCAAACTGACCTGTTTTAACTTTCTAGTAAGTCTGAAGACAGTGATTAGCTTGTTCAGGTGTGTTTGATTAGAGTTGGAGCTAATGCTGTGTTCTATTTACCTCAGAAGTAGGAAGTCGGAAGTCAGAGGATGGGAATAACGTCACACCTGAGTTCCCTGCTGAAAAACAAACAAACAAACAAACAATAGAACAGAATTTGTAATGGTCCTACTGGTTATAATGGGAATTGTACTGGCTTTATTGGAAACTGTAATGGTGCCTGTAGGTCTCTACTGGTAATAGGTTGCCTACTATTGGTGGATTGTTAAAACCACTAAATCCACTAAAACACACCACAGGAAACCATTTTTTAAATGGTTTTAATGTTTAAAATTTGATGGTTTGCAATTGTAATGGTACACTCTTAAAAATAAAGGTGCTTCACGATGCCATAGAAGAACCTTTTTTTGTCTAAATGGTTCCATTAAAAACCTTTAACATGTGACGAACCTCTCTGTTTCTTTGTGGCAAAAGAAGGTTCTTCAGATTATAAAAATTTAAGAAACAGATCTTCTTTAAAGAACCTTTGACTGAATGTTTTTTTGTGGAACCAAAAATGGTTATTCTATGCCATCGCTGTGAAGAACCTTTTAAAGAACCTTTATTTTTAAGAGTGTGTTTGTAGTAGAAACTATTAGAATTTCTGTGATGGTTTCTATTGTTTTGTTTTTTCAGCAGGGTTGATTGTGTTCAATACACAAGACAGAAAACCACTGGCCTCCATACCAGTCAATAAAAACACATACAAAGCAGTATCTTGAGCAGAAAATGCTGAACTATGATGTGCACAGATAGAAGTTAGATGCACTCTGTGCAAAGAAAATATTACTACTGTTTCTCGAAAGTTAATGCACTAAGAAGCCATTTTGAATTCTGAAGTTGGAACTGTTGTGTTTCCTTCAATTCCAAATTGGAATTCTGACTTCCAGTTAAAAGTTCCGAACTCAAAAATTCCAACTTCCATTTTTTTCAAAAACATAAAAAAATCTTACCAACCCCAAAAGTTTGAACCTGAACAGCCAGTGTTGCCACCTAGTGGACCCACTAAAAGCACATGCACCGATGTCAAATTTATACACACAGCTAGTAAACATCTGCTTCGCTCAAACAGGCTCTTCTGCAGACTCTTCTGATTGGAAACTGAAGCATACTTTCAGTTGTGTTGTCTGCCTTAACAAGTACCAGTAATGAAATTGTTACTCTCTCATACAAACTCACCAACAGTGCCTTGCCTTTGTCTGTAACACTGAGCTTAAAGGCCATTCATCAGTAGTCACTCAGTGTGCATGTGTGTGTGCAAATGTGACAGATTACAGTCACTCACATGAAAGGAAATTAGCCAGTCCTTATGAGGAGCAAATGAGGAAGACCAGGACACACACATCAAAGCACACCACAGGATCAAATCAGCCAAATGGACTTCATCTGTACGGAGCTAAAGGAGGCTCTCTGTCTTACAACTTTTTCAATCTGTCCTTTTTCAATTTTGTTGTCCTACAATGTCTAGTTATAAGTCACACAACAATCACTTTAATCCAAAGCAACAAATGTAGATGATAGCAAGCATTTTTATTAGCAATATATTTTTCAGAGTGTTGTATAATGGCTGTTTCTTCAGCACATTTTCCGTTTTATGAGAACTGAGTTATAGCAATTCCTTCAAAAGCTTTACTGTGATTTTCTTAGGCCTAGTTTATTTTGCTATATGTTTCCGTGATGAAGAGATTTAAATCCCACACATGTCATTATTATGAAAATCATACAACAGTCACAGGCATTAAAACATGTTGAGAATTCATATCTACTGTTGGGATTTTTCTGAAGCCTCTCTCAGTGAGTATAAAAGCAGCCTGTGGTGGTGGAGGTAGATATTTGTGTGAGCTCATAATTAAACCTGCTTTTACTGTTGTGTTAAATTTGCTTATAAGCGAATTACACAGTAATTAAAACTCTAGATTCATGAATCATCAAGGCTGGAAACAGTCCTCAGAGCATTATCTGCATCTGCTTCTCCTCTTTACTCTGAATATGTGAGGTGCTTTACTATTAAAATATTTAGTGGGAAAGCATATAATGTAATAAATATCTTAAGTGAACCAAAGATACATGAGGATTTTTTTTTTTTAATTATTTTACAAATCACATATGTAATCACAACTACATCAAAAATATAGAATATTTGTAAATTAATCTAATGCATCAGCATCAGTGAATAAATCTGGATGTATAATGAGATAATTGCATCAAAATTAATGACCACATTATGAATACCGTTTCTTGATAAAAGTTGTTTTGGTTAATATCTTCATTTTGTGTATTTCTCTATTTGATTGAGCTTGGATGTTTTACGCTATTTGCATGTAAAGTTAATATGTAGATATACTTAAAATTACAATGAGACCTTTTTTGATAGTAATGCACTTTAGTAAAAAATAGCGAGGGAGAGCCGTAGCAGTGTTTTCTCAGACATATGACATCTATCAGTGCATGACATCACTCTCCTCTACAGTGAGCTCAATACCCATGTGTACAGATCACACCAAAGAGCTGAGCCAACACATTTCCAGCCTATATAGAGCACAGATGCTGATTCTTGTTTTTACCTTTACACCATGTATTCACATCACTATACTGCACAACATGTAAAACAAGAGTACACTGTATACTGTACAAAGTACACTGTCATCCACATCTATAACATCCATATACCATTATGATCTATACCACTATCATCTACACATACAGTGGTGTGAAAAAGTGTTGGCCCTCTTCTTGATTTTTTATTTTTTTTGCATGTTTGTCACACTTTAATGTTTCTGACCATCAAACAAATTTAAATATTAATCAAAAATAACACAAGTAAACACAACATGAAGTTGAATGAAGTTTTTATTATGAAGTAAAAACAAAATCCAAACCCACATGACCCTGTGTGAAAAAGTGTTTGCCCCCTAAACTTAATAACTGTTTGAGCCACCCTTAGCAGCAACAACTGCAATCAAGCGTTTGCGATAACTTGCAATGAGTCTGTTACAGCGCTGTGCAGGAATTTTGGCCCACTCATCTTGGCAGAATTGTTGTAATTCAGCCACATTGGAGGGTTTTCGAGCATGAACCGCCTTTTTAAGGTCATGCCACAGCATCTCAATAGGATTCAGGTCGGGACTTTGACTAGGCCACTCCAAAGTCTTCATTTTGTTTTTCTTCAGCCATTCAGAGGTGGATTTGCTGGTGTGTTTTGGATCATTGTCCTGCTGCAGAACCCAAGTTCGCTTCAGCTTGAGGTCACAAACAGATGGCCGGACATTGTCCTTCAGGATTTTTTGGTAGACAGCAGAATTCATGGTTCCATTTATCACAGCAAGTCTTCCAGGTCCAGAAGCAGCAAAACAGCCCCAGACCATCACACTACCACCACCATATTTTACTGTTGGTATGATGTTCTTTTTCTGAAATGCTGTGGTACTTTTACGCCAGATGTAATGGGACACACATCTTTCAAAAAGTTCAACTTTTGTCTCGTCAGTTCACAGAGTATTTTCACACAAGTCTTGGGAATCATGAAGATGTCTTTGGCAAAACTGAGACGAGCCTTTATGTTCTTTTTGCTCAGCAGCGGTTTTTGTCTTGGAACTCTGCCATGCAGGCCATTTCTGCCCAGTCTCTTTCTTATGGTGGAGCCATGAACACTGACCTTAACTGAGGCAAGAGAGGTCTGCAGTTAGATGTTGTTGTGGGGTCTTTTGTGACCTCTTGGATGAGTCATCGCTGCGCTCTTGGGGTAATTTTGGTCAGCCGGCCACTCCTGGGAAGGTTCACCACTGTTCCTCACAATACTTTAACACTATGTTAGTCTGAAATAAATTATGAAAAGTTTTTAGTTTTATCTGACATACTGTATCTCATCCATGGTGGTCACTTTTTTAAATTAAAAAAATTAAATTAAATAATAGATACATTATTTATATTTGACCAGTGTTGGTGGTAATGCTTTATAAGTAAGTTACTTAATCAGATTGCTTTTTTCAAATAACTAGTAAAGTAACGCATTACTTTTAAACTAACAAAATATCTAAGTTACTTTTTAAAATAAGTAACACACGTGAATTTGCAGAGGCACTTCCTGCAGACTGAGGCTTATGAATTTCACTTTTCACTTTTCCAAAGTAACGCAAAAGTAATGTAATGCAATTAGTTACTTTTTATGGATTAACACAACATTGTAATACATTACTTTTAAAAGTAACTTTCCCAAACACTGGACCTAACATCTAGATTTTTACATTTTCTGAAAGAAATGTATGTTGTGCTTTCTTGTGCAGAAATTGAGCAGATTGAGAAATGCAGTTTTTACTAAATTTTGTTGCCAAACCCAGACGTTAGTTGGTAAAATTAGCTCTGTTATTAATACAATGTATTATTCTTACATGTTTGGTTGATCATTATGACAATATAAAGAAGTTTTATGAACTTTGAAGCTTAAATACAAAGTAAAAAGTTAAATCTAGGCTATAAACACAATACACCAGGGTTGCATGACTTCGATGTCACCACCAACTCTTTAAAATTATCTTAAGTGTATAATTAATCTCAAATATAACAAAATATAACATTTTACAATAAATAAACTAAATAAACACTTCTATTCTGTGAACTATTTTGCATCATGGTACTCTTGTGAACATGCGTCGACTGACACGTAAGAGAAGAAATTGTTAAATAAAGTTATTTTTGTTTTCTTTGCACAAAAAAAGAATTCTCATAGCTTTATAGTATTAAGGTTTAAATCACAGATGTCACATGGACTATTTTAACCTGCCTTACTACCTTTCTGAACCTTGAATGTGTCAGCTGCGTTGCTGTCTATATAGGGTCAGAAAGCTCTCAGATTTCATCATAAATATCTTAATTTCTGTTCTGAAGATGAATGAAGGTCTTACTGGTTTGGAATGACATGAGGGTGAGCAATTAATGGCAGAATTTTCATTTTTGGGTGAACTATCCCTTCAAGGAATAGTATCAGTTAAAGAGAGACCCAGCTTTGTTGAGACTGTAAACGCAAAATTACAGTGTTATATTTTCATGTGTTCAGTTAGTTATTGAAAGCTACTTTTAAATTCAGATTTGAAGTCAAGCAATATTGGAGGTCTGTGTGGATGGATATAGACAGATGCATTATCCCATGGGCAGTCACTTTAACAAATGGATGACAATAAAAGACCATAACAGTGAAATATTCTGCACATCAGTCTTACAGTAACATCACTGTCTGGACAATATACTGACCTGCACAGTAGAGCCAGTACAGAGCACATATCAGACAGTGACTTAATAAAACACTCCATCAGAGAGAGAGAGTATGACAGCGCTTCATCTGGACTCAGCCCAGCTCAGGAAATGAAAGCTGATGTGTGTGTGTGTTCCTTACCCCTACAGATGCAACATATATCATGATCCACAAGGTTCCCTCTCACTCAGTCCCTATGTCTGTGTGTTGAACGTATTGTAAGTGGTTAGAGAGCCATTTGACTTCAGTGTAACTGAAACACACACCTTAAGGCTCAGGACCTAATCAATTGGTGTACCTGTTTCCCATGTGTATCTCATTTCTGGACACCTGTGTCTTAAGAAGCCGTGCCATTTGTGTAAACAGATATAAAGAACCCTATGTTATTTGAAATATTTAACTCTTTTTGTATGTATTATGTGAGATTTTCTAGAAAAGCAAAATTTGCTTTTGTATGTTTTATACATAAAAGGCTTTTACGAGAAATTATCTTCAACCCTGTTATACTGTGACATTTCCTTCCTTATACTGACATTTCCCACCTTTAGAAAATTATGGTTTGATCTTTCTGGTAAATATTTAAGGTGTTTCTTTAAACCATTTCACTTAATGGTACAAAGATATGTAATGGTATTTATAGTTATCAATTTTAATAATTCAACCCTGTTATTAGAAAAAAAAATTGACACAAAGCACAAGAATGTTGACTGTAACTCATGCTTGCATGATACTTTCTTTCATTGTAAAAACAATTATGCTTTTACAGTCAGTTTTATGATTTACATTTCTGAGAAATGCATTGTCTTTCCAACCCTGTTATACTGTAACATTACCCTTCTTTTTAAAATTATGGTTTGACCTTTCTGGTATCATATTTACGGGAATTTTTAACCACTTACTTAGCTTAGTTAGTGGTACAGAGGTAAGTAATGGTCTTTATACTTATCACTTCAATAGTTCAACCCTGTTATTAGAACACATCTTGATACAAAGCACAAGAATATTTATAACTCATGCTTTCATGATACTTGCTTTCATTGTAAAAACAATTATGCTTTTACAGTCAGTTTTATGCTTTGCATTTCTGAGAAACACTGTTTTTTCAACCCTGTTATACTGTGACATTTCCCTCCTTATTAAATTATAGTTTGATCTTTCTGGTATCATATTTAAGAGATTTTTTAACCATTTATTTAGCTTAGTGGTGCAGAGGTAAGTTATGGTCTTTATACCTATTACTTCAATGATTCAACCCTGTTATTGCTTTCATTGTAAAAACTGTTACACTTTCATGGTCAGTTTTACGCATACAGTTCTGAGAAACACACTGTCTTTTCAACACTGTTATGCCGTGACATTTCCCTCCTTATTAAAAATTATAGTTTGATCTTTCTGGTATCATATTTAAGATATTTTTAACCACTTATTTAGCTTAGTGCTATAAAAGTAAGTAATGATCTTTATACTTATCACTTCAATAGTTCAGCCCTGTTATTAGTAAAAATCTTGACAAAAAGCACAAGATTGTTGATAACTCATACTTTAACTTGCTTTCACTGTAAAACAATTATGCTTCATAGTTTGTTTTATGTTTTACATTTCTAAGAAACACACTTTTTCAATCCTGTAATATTGTGACATTTCTCTCCTTTTGAAAATGAAGGTTTGATCTTTTCCGTCATCATATTTAATGTTATTATTTTTAATACTTTTAATCTCTTAGTTACTTTAGTGGTACAGAGGTAGGCTATGGTCTTTATTACTGTCACTTCAATAGTTCAACCCTGTTATTAGAAAAATTCTTGACCTAAAGCACAAGAATTTTGAATGTAAATAATGGCCAAGTGATATTTGCTTTGATATCTAACACATACAGTAGATTATTTATCAATATAACTACAATAGTTCAACTCTGTTATAAGAAAAACTATTGGTTCAAAGCATTAATTGGACCTAATGGTATAGTATGATACTTGCTATAGTTAACGTTCTAACGTTCTAACCCCCCCCCCCCCCCCCCAAAAAAAAAAAAACATTAGCACAAAACATAAAAAAATAAATGCCATGGGTATTAATATTGTTCTTTATTTATAAAGTGCAATTAATTACATGGCACACAGAAAGTGAGTGCATTTATCTATTCAAATTATTAGTGTATAAATTCCAAATGTATGGTGACAGGGTTGATTATATGTAGCAGTTGTTATTAGAAAAAAAATCCACTGGCACTATAAACCACATATTTAGGATTGGAGGTGATAAAGACATGGCAACCCATAAAACACCCACGTCTGTTGACCTCTAATTTGAATATTTGAGGAGGGAAACGCAAATGTCTATGTGGTTATGAGTATTAGGCACTAGGTAATAAAATACAATTTCCTAAATGCTCATAATAATCTTAACAAGTGAAATGCACCTTGTCCTGTATACCTGTGTGCCTGCTCTTGTACTCAAACTTGTAGGTCTTGAATGTGCTATTCAAACGCTGCTTCAGGGTGACACTCTTGGCAGGAATGCATAATCTCACACACACACACACACACACACACACACACACACACACACACACACACACACACACACACACACACACACACACACACACACACACACACACAAAATCTACTGGTATTACTATCCTTGTGGGGACATTTGGTCCCCACAACGTGATGAATACCAGGTACACACACACACACACACACACACACACACACACACACACACACACACACACACACACACACACACACACACACACACACACACACACACGAGTAGAGCTTGAGCTTCAGCGTTATTTATTTTCTGTTCGTTCTCTACCCACACCTGTTTCACACACATCTGCAGTTCAGATATGACCCTCTCTCTCTCTGCAGCCCACTGTGAGCCAGATGACGTCCATCAGCGTCTCCATAATTATCTTACTCTGACACAGAGTAGGTGGAATTAGATTCCTGTATTAATTATAATCTAACACCATAAACGCCCTGCTGGGCAGAAGACACAGCTCTCACTCAGGTTGCCAGATTGAGACCCCCTGGCAAGAGAGAAAATACAATTGTGGGTCCGCTTACTCGCCCCCTCTCCCGCAGAGCGCTGGAGGATCGTCCAACTCACACACACAAATGCCGAGAGGAGATCCGCTTATAACAGCTAGTCTTGGATCAGCTTCCTGCCCTCCAGCTGGGGCAGTAACAATTATAAGACATAAAGTAAAACTGGGCTATGATGAAGAAACATGGCAGCTCTGTAAATGGATAAACAAGGCCTGCAGTCACACTGTACTAACTTAGTGTTGCCTGTTAGGTGTTTGGAAATCATATGATAGCTTTGTGTGAGAACAGAGCAAAAGTGTTTTTCACTGAAAATTTTCCCTTCTGTCTTTCAAATCTGGTGCATTAATAATACATACAGTGTCTTGCGAAAGTATTCATACCCTTTATTTTTTTTTCACATTTTGTTATGTTGCAGCCCTATGGTAAACTGCTTTAAGTTACTTTTTCCCCCACATCAATCTACACTCCATACACCATAATGGCAAAGCAAAAAACAGGTTTTTAACATCTCTGCTAATTTATTAAAAATAAAAAACTTAAATGATTCCATTGAGACAGTTGAAATTGAGCTCAAATAAAAGGTCTAACAGCTGACAATGCATACCAGAGCAAAAACCAAGCTCTGAAGTTAAAAATAAAAGAGAAATTGCCTGTAGAGCTCAGAGACAGGATTGCATCAAGCCACACATCTGGTGAAGAGTTTAGAAAAAATTCTGCTGCATTGAAGGTTCACAGAAGCATGTAGTCTCTGTTACCCTTAATGGAAGAAGTTTAAAACAACCACGATTCTTCCTAGAGCTGGCCTGCTGGCCAAACTGAGCAATTGATGGAGATGGTTCTTGACTAGAGTGGTGACCAAGAACCTGATGGTCACTCTAGTTGAGCTCAATGATCATATGTGGAGATAGGAGAAACTTACAGAAGGACAAACATCACTGCAACACTCCACTTCCAACCCTTGGAATTAGCAAAAAAGGCACCTGAAGGACCCTCAGACTGTGAGAAACAAGATTCTGTGGTCTGATGAACCTTAATTGAAAGCATCATGTTTGAAGGAAACCAGGGACTGCTCATCACATGCAGTACCATCCCAAAAGCAAAGTTTGCTGGTAACAGCCTCATGCTGTGGTGCTGTTTTTAAATGGCAGGGACTGAGGGACTCATCAGAGCAGAAGAAAAGCTCAATGCACCAAAATATTGAGATGGCCTTAATAAAAATCCAGTCCAGAGCATTCAGAACCTCAGACTGGGCAGAAGGTTCACCTCCCAACAGGACAATAACCTTAAACACACAGCAAGAGTGGCTTATAGACAACTCTGTTAATGTCCTCAAGTGGCTCAGCCAGAGCCTTGGCTTGAACCCAGTCAAAATTTCTGGGAAAACCTGACAATGTCTGCCAGACCCTATCCAAGCTGACAGAGCTTGAGATGTGAAGAGGTAAGGAGAAGAATGGCAGATAACTGCTAAATGTTGATGTGCAAACCTTGTTGCATCATAACCAAAAAGCCTTGAGGCTGTAAAGGTGCTTCACGTGTAAGCAGCTCGTTATTTCAGTGTCACAGTAAACAATTATATACAAATACAAGTTTAGAGAACTTGTAATGTGCATTTTAAAATGCAACACATGCCAACCATTTCACAAGATTTGGAATGCAAATATTTATAAATACATTTATAAATGTCAACAAAAGAGAAGCGTTAAGGTCTTTTAAAGGCCTTTTTGCAAAACAGTATCAAGCCTGGTAACAAACAAACAAACAAAACAAATATCTACATTTTCTCAAGTCACAAGTTATTGCTTATAAGGGTCCATTTCAGTTTGAAATGGCAACTTGCTAGGTTTTGGAACGCAGCCCATGTTCACATACTCCATCATTATTTCCACCTATATTGATGTACTGCAGTGGTTTAGCGTTCAAATCAGTGCTATTCTTCTATCTCTGCAACTATTAATTGTTCAGGGAGCTTCCATGCAGCCAAGTTTACAGAAATCCCAATATCTCTCATCTCATCGTCAGTTGTTTCGTTCTCTCTCTCCCTCTCTCGGTTTCTCTTTTCTTCTTGTCTCTCTCCAACGCATATCCCTGTCTCCAGTGGCCTCTTATATTGTTGAGTAAAACACTTTTAAACTGGATGCATTGTTCCTGCAGTTTAGCTTAATATGTTTCCTCTCTCTGAGGTGGATTGTTTGGAGTGCGCAGCCCCAGAGGAGGCCACACAATCCCGCTTCTTTAGCTCCTCCATATGCTGCAGTGCTGTGGCCCAAAATACTCAGAAGATGTAATCAATAAACGGGACAGACTCATTCACTACACCGTTATTGCCCCAAAAGTTTGAAAGTGCTTTCTTGCAAGATATTTGTTTTCCTTACCTCTGGAACAGCTTCTATTCCAGACGATCCTTCCTGTTAATGTAAAGCTTCTAATTTTGGAGCTTTTTACGTAACTCCACCGAATGCAATTTTAATTGGTAGGCGCAACATGAGGTCACATTCTGTGAGCGTTTTCCAGAACCGCAGAGTTCTGTTCATCTCATTCAGAGACGTCATGCCATCATCTGGATGTTTTTGCTAACCACTGCTCCATTTCAAACCCATTTTCACTTGATGGTCCATGTGGAGACACCATCAGACAGGGTGTCTATAAATGACTGTGTCGTTTATAGATTATGGAAAAACACCCTAGCCCTGTTTGTTCAACAGGTCTGAGACCATCAGTGAAAATACGTCTTATTTTCTAATTTAAGACAACAATTTAAGCAATTTAAGCGAAAAGCTGCCAAATTAACATGATTTTCAGAAGTCTGTAGTTTTTGGCTTATGTATCTAAATTCAAATTTGCTGTCACATGGACCATTTTAACAATGTCCTTACTAACTTTCTGGGCCTTGAACGTATCAGTTGCATTGCTGTCTATGCAGGATCAGAAAGCTCTGGGATTTCATAAAACAATACCTTAATTTGTGTTCTGAAGATGAATGAAGGCCCTACAGGTTTGAAACAACATAAGGGGATTAATTAATGACATAATTTTAATTTTTAAGTAAACTATCCCTATAGTAGAATGCAACCTTCAATTGAGAAGAAATCTACCATTTTGATTAATGAGTTCTTGGTTCTGTTGCCAGTTCTGAGGCAATAACTTTAGCTTTAAATGACATGTGACAAACCACATTGCAGCCACAGGAAATAACGTCATAACCGCGATAAGCTGATGGCACCACAAGGACACCAGAGTCTCAAACCCGTCACTACAGAGCTGTGACATTAAAGGCAGCAGATGAGGAAAAAATGTAAATCAATTTCATGTGATCCAGATCACTTTGACATAACCAACAAAGCTGTCTACACTGCACAAGATCCACGTTGTTGATTAAAAAGGGGATATTGTAGTTTTGTTGTGTTGCTTCCTCTCACATCTATCTGCAGGAAAGCAACTAAAGACTAGAGAAGTTGAATGCTTCTGTTATAATCAGGAAAGCTGGCTACAGATCAGGCTTTATTTCACATTCTGGACACCTTTGTTGACTTAAACCACACTGCTCTGGTTTTGTCGCATGTAGCTGGACCTCATTAGCCTTATATACACTGAACAAAACCTACATTCAGAGAGGTCCACACAAACAAGCCTGCCGGTCATCGTGCCTTTCACAGGAAGTCCTCCTTTACCCCCTTCTGTGAAACCTTCCATACACACTTATGGTGCAACATACATAGGGGCACACACAGTTATGGGCTCTCTCACACAACACATCCCCTCTGTCTGTTTCTATGTGTTGAATGCAGCTGCAGGTGGGGGTTGAAGGCTAATGTGTTGGCCTCATGATGGAGGCTTTTCTGCCTGTATCTCAGCAGAGTGATGAAACACATAAATTGCTTTACTAATGAAAAGTAAATGCATGTAAGAACTCACCCATTTCCCTTTTCCTTTCCTACAATAAATGCTTTTCAATGCATTATTGTAATGTTCAAATGCTGCATTATACGGCTCAAGCAGAGGGCAGTGACCTTCCTCCACACACACACACACACACACACACACACACACACACACACACACACACACACACACACACACACACACACACACACACACACACACACACATTTACTTAGCTGTAGAATTATAAAGTGCGGACTTGTATCAAAAAAGTCAATAGTTACACCAAACTGGGCCAAGAAATTACAATGGGACACATCAAAAGCTGAGAGCTACTGTATCTTGCTGATGGAAAGCAGTGAGGTGATCACTACCATTAACGAGCCAACCCTTCAAGCACATCTCTTCAATACCACCATACTACCAGCATTATTATATGTGAGTGAGACATGGTCTTTAACCAAATCTGATGAACAGAAACTCTGTAACTGAAAAAGCAATGGAGCAAAGAATGCTTAAAGGTATAGTTCACCCCAAAATGAAAATTACCGCATGATATGACTTTCTTCTTTCAGGCAAATACAATCGGAGTTATATTAAAAAAATGTCTTGCTCTTTCAAGCTTTATAATGGGTGTGGGTAGTGGTCCAGACTTTGAAGCAAAAAAAGTATGTCCATCCATCATAAAAAGTACTCCACACAGCTCCAAGGGGTTAATGAAGGCTTTCTAATGTGAATTGATGCATTTGTGTAAGAAAAAATATCGATATTTAATACTTTGTAAACCTAAATCTCTAGCTTTTGGTAACTGTCGTACATGCGTTCATGAGAGTAGCTTTCCAGCGGATGACGTACACTCTTAAAAAAATAGGTGCTTCACAATGCCATAGAAGAACCTTTTTTGTCTAAAAGGTTCCATAAAGAACCTTTAATATCTGAAGAACCTTTCTGTTTCACAAAAGGTTCTTTGTGTGAAAGGAGGTTCTTCAGATTATAAAACGGTAAGAAAGAGAAGATTCTTTAAAGAACCTTTGACTAAATGGTTCTTTGTGGAACCAAAAATGGTTCTTCTATGGTATCGTTTGAAGAACCTTTTAAAGCAACTTTATTTTTAAGAGCATAGACAAGATCACAAATAAATGTTTGCAGGAGATGTCAAAAGTGAATGATGTAATCATGGACGCAGCAAGGAAAAAGCACAGATGGACTGGGCAAATACAGGATGGATGATGGATGCTGAAAGTGACACTACCAACTCAATGGTCTGATTTACTAAAACCTGAGACACATAAAGATGGAAGAAATGCTGTAACCTGCATCGTTCATTGGAATGATTCACTGCAGACTGCATAAATAATACATGTATTTAAATTAAGTATGGAAGTGAAAACTACAGTGGAATAGAAAAATAAAAAGCAGTGTTTGAAGATGAAAAAAAACATTCATTTCCATTTTCAGTTATAATTCTTTTTTAGTATTTACATAGAAAAGTAATTAAAATAATCATAGAAAAATTCAAGTAAAATAAAAACTGTGTATGATGAAGGTGAAGTTATATAATTTAGTATATAATGTTCAAACCTAAGCACATAATAAATGTGATTCACAAGATCATTATTAACCCACATTATTGACTTTTTTTTTTTGTTTTACAGTTTTTTGAGGTTGTCCTTGACACAAAAGCGTCACTCGTGTAGAATAGATGTGGAGAGATGGATGTTGGGGTTCATAAGAAGAACAGTAGAACTGGTTTCCATCACCCTTCTGATATCTCTCTTAAATTCTCCAGAAAGCTTCACCGCCATGGTATTGTAGAATCATTTGACAAACAAACTAATAAATATACAACCAAAAATACCAATGTTAACATATTGTTGCTGACAGGTTAAAGGATAGTTCACCCGAAAATGAAAATTCTGTTATTAATTACTCACCCTCATGACCTTTGTTAGATGGACTATATTATTGATGTCCTTACTACCTTTTTGGAACTTGAACATATCAGTTGCATTGCTGTCTATGCAGGGTCTGAAAGCTCTCAGATTTAATAAAAAATATCTTAATTTGTGTTCTGAAGATGAATGAAGGTCCTACGGGATTGGAACGACATGAGGGTGAGTAATTAATAACAGAATTTTCATTTTGGGTGTACCCTACCTTTAATATATTTTAATGGTTACTGTAAGTTGGACCAGCTAGTGAAACACAAGAAGGTTCTATCCATTACAGTAGGCCCTATCCATTAGGCTACAATTGCAATGCATGATGGGATGAATATTAGACCTGTAGGTCTGTGCAGTTCATATTAATAATGTTCATATTACAACATTACTGCACTGTCTTATTTAAATGTATATTTTAATTGATGGATTATTTTTATTTACCTATACACTCTTAAAACTAAACATGCTTTAAAGGTTTTTCACAGCGATGCACTAGAAGAACCATTTTTGGTTCCACAAAGAACCAGTCAGTCAAAGGTTCTTTAAAGAACCATCTCTTTCTTACCTTTTTAGAATCTGAAGAACCTTCTTTCTCCACAAAGAACCTTTTGTGAAACAGAAAGGTTCTTCAGATGTTAAAGGTTCTTTATGGAACCACTTAGACAAAAAATGTTCTTCTATGGCATCGTGAAGCACCTTTATTTTTAAGAGTGTACACTGGCAGTCATCACTGTACCATGATACTGCCACATGTTTTAAGGAAGAGTTTTTCATACTCTTATCATAGCATTATATTAGTGTCCAAAAGTATGGTGTTACCATACTATTTTAGAGTGGAAAACAGAAAGAAAGAAAGAAAGAAAGAAAGAAAGAAATAACTTTTATTTTGTACGATTTCAAAACAACTTACCAAATGCCCACACTCCGTCTTCAGTTTTACCACTGAGGAAGCTTACAAACGCTGTTTAAGTTCAGACTGTGTACTGGCGAAACTGTTGAAGTTCTCTCTGAATTAATGTAGTGAAATAAGCGATGTACACACATTTATCACGCGCTCTGTTTACACAGTGTGTGGGAGCGCCTTGACCTCCGCGCTGTCGCGGCCACGACTGGGATTTGCTCAGGTGAGGAACACCTTTAATGGTTTCGTCACACACGTATAGCGTATCTCATTCCACGTCTGAAAGCTGTGGAGGCCACCAGCCCACCGCAAGTCATGATTTATGAGATGTTTTTTACCTCAGTGTGTCTGAATTAGTCCAACAGCTACTGAGTTGTGGTCAGCACCTTAAACACAGAAGCTTTGAAACACACCGTCTCACTTCCTTCACGTATTTTTGGATGTTGGAATCTCATTTGGAGAGTTCCCTTAGCGCTTCCACATTACGTAAATACATGTACGCTGATAGTACGCTGATAGTGTATAATACAATACAATACATCGAAGCATCATTTAAGTTCATAGGAAATATAGCCTACCTTTTTCTCAGGAGAAAACTGCCAGACAAGCCAATGTTTCTATTTTGTCTCACTTCTGTCCTTGAGAAACAATCTCATTTGTGATTTCCTACAGGCATTCTGGTAGGTACATAACATGATTTATTCCCCTTCCACCAGAGGGCACAGTTCTGCTAATTACACATGCACCGAAACACACTGATGTCAGCTGAGCTAAATCTCATAGGAACCCATATAAATGTGTTAATTCTCCATGAACCTATAAACACTAGTGTATCTGTCTGTCAAAATCATTAGCTCAAAGAAATCCAATCAATGGGAAGAGCAGGGAGGGGAAAATCATTGAGCCAGCAGTTCTTCGTTCGCTCTAGGAAATGTAGATGAGATCATTAAGCAGCAATAGAAACCAGTGGTTTTCATTATGCTCTGCTGAAATGAACATTTTTATCCTGAGATTTTTAATAAATCTTTGATAAAACATATTGATCAAAGTGTAAAAATACTTCTGCTTACCAGATGGATGGATGCTATCTGCTGAATGGTTCTTTAAGGTCCTTCAAAGAATACAATGGCATTTTCATATATATTTCTTTCATTGTATATGTTGATGGAAATATTTCCAGATTACCATTTTCTAAAGTACTTCAGCTACTGCAATGTGTTTGAGCATGCCATGGTAGTAATACTGTCTTTTTGGAAATACTTAAGAGTATAACATGAATTTCACTACCATGCTAATGTACCATGATACTGCCACCTGATGTATTATGGTACTGGAACAATATGCAAGGGTCATATTCATGGTATTGAAATTGTATTGTAAAATACCTCAAAGAAAACTATGGTATCCTAAATATATTTTACATTATATAGGCCTATTAGTTATAATAATACCATTGTGTCTGAAATTTAATGTATTAAATAAATTCAATGCAAAAATGCAATTAAAAAAAAAATATTGGAGTAGGCTATATTTCTATTCCAAAATTTCATGTTTAATTCAGTAAGTTACTTGCTGTTCCGAAGTGAACATTTTTTTGAAAACCTAATTTTTGTGTTGATATGATCATTCAGCAGCAGAAACCAGTGATTTTCATTATGTTCTGTAAAGATTAACATTTGTAACCCTGGACCACAAAAACAGTCATAAGGGTAAACATTTTGAGATTTATACAGCAGAAAGCTGAATAAATAAGCTTTCCATTGATGTATGGTTTGTTATGATAGGACATATATTATAATTTTTGGCAGAGAGACAATTCATTGAAAATCTGGAATCTGAGGGTGCAAGAAAATCGAAATATTGAGAAAATCGCCTTTAAAGTTTCCCAAGTTCTTAGCAATGCATATTACCAATCAGATATTAAGTTTTGATATATTTACGGTAGGAAATGTACAAAATATCCTAATGGAACGTGATTTTAACTTAATATCCGAATGATTTTTGCCATAAAAGAAAAAAATATTATTTTGACCCATACAATGTGTTGTTGGCTATTGCTTCAAATACACTTGTGCTACTTAAGACTGGTTTTGTGGTCCAGGGTCACATTTATATTTTAAGACTTCTTTAGATAAAATTTTGATAAAAAAATTGTCCAAAGCGCAAAAACACATCCACTAACTTGATTAATGGATTTTAACTATGGTGCTGTTTGATTACGATATTCAGACACCATTGTGTTTAAACATTTATAGGGTCCTTTATTTGTTTATTTTTTCAGTGAATATTTGCAAATGTTTTAGCATAGTCAAAAAAGTAATGTACAAAAAAGTAGTACCATGGTATTATTTTTAATGGTACTGCAAAAGTACAAATTAAATGGTATTTGAACAGTACCGTTAGATACCTCAAAATGTTTTCTTTACATTGTATTTTTGTAAAATAGTTGTTTTTGTAAAAGCCAATGCCCTTTTGCACAGTTTTAGCTAGCACACATCAATTACTGCTGCTTGATTGACCATCAGTGACCACTAGATGGTGCTGTGTGAAGAGTTTTAGTGAAGATGATGATGGTGGTAGTGGTAGTGGGGGAGGGGTGTGTGGGTGTTTCTTTTAAACCCTGCAGTGTTCACACATTCTGCCCTTATATCACACATTTGGGCAAGCTTTATGTTTCCGCACTACCCAAGTTTGCTTTAAATACAACCACCAAGACTCTTCCCTCAGAATTCTCTGTGCAATGCAAGACCCCTCATGGCCAAACAAAGATAATGGCTGGGCCGCTCGTAATGCGTGTGTGTGCGTGCCATATCTGCAGTAAAATGACAGGATGTGTACTGCTGTAGGGCTCTCCGAAGGGATGGGGATGGAATGAGACAGAACAATGCGGGGGGCAGCGAAACCCATCAGCTAGAATAGAATGAGACCTCCACCCTTCTTTCATCCCTCCATCCCTCCCTCCCTCTGTCTCTCTCTCTCGCCTGCCTGCACCTCTTCCTTCCTCTCCTGCTCCGTATTTCACACCCCTCCGTCCCAAACAATCAAACGGCTGGCCAGGGCCTCCGCTCTGGGACCGCATGAGGAAATCCATAACAATGTCATAAGTACAGATGCCAAAAAAGAGAGAATTTATCCTGTTTTATGTGAATACACTTGACTGCAACGCTCGCATTTATTACGGCGACTCTGGCAGAAAGACGGATGGCTGTTTGACTGCTCAACATGTTTGCTTTGAAAATAAATCCACCCTGTAGAGTATCTGATCAGTGTGATATAATCGAGGTCTGTTGGCTGGTGACAGCAGGTAATGTTTACGGCACAGGAACTCGCTGGCTGTGTTATTAATGAAGGAGCTCTGTCCCTGCGGTGGGTCTAATTCACCAGTGTGTAATCTGCAACGATTATTAGCCTAACCTTTTGCACGCCGCGTAGATGCGCATCCGAATAAAGGCTTCTAGCTTGGACACACACATGGTGGAAGTGTTAGTGTTAGTGGGGGTGTTGTGTGGGGGTCGAGGGTTGTTCTGAATGCTGGTGAACTACACCTCTGCAGAAAGCATTGTCCCGTCTAGACGGAATTCTGCCTCATTCTCTGCTGGGCTTTTACAACCCTGGTTTTACAGCCCGACGTAAACAGAGCCACAGGCAGCCAGTTCCACACTACTCATGTGTATGCGTGTGAGGGGATGTGTGTGCATCTGTTTGTGAGGGCTTATTGTATATTTTCTGTATGTCTGTTTGTTTTCTTGCAGCTCAGCTGGTAGAGCATGGCGCTGGCAACTCCAAGGTCATGGGTTTGATTTCCAAGGAACACACTGATACAATGTATAGCTTGAATGGAAGATTGTTCAGAAAGGGAACAAAAACAGCCAAACCATTTTTGCCATACTCTACTGTTCACAATGTTGGGATCAGTAGGATATTTTGATCGGACTTTAGATTCCGGAACACTATTCACTATTAGCTAGTTGCTTATTAATAGCAAATTGGACATTTATTACTACTTATTCATGCCTTATTCTGCATGAACATATTCTAGATCCTTTAAGCCTAAATATCTAAACATAACTACAACCTTACTTACTAGAAATAAGCAGTAAATAGGTGTTTATTGAGGGAAAACTATTTGTTAATAGTGAATATGTGTTCCCTAATTCCTAAGAGTTACCTATTGTTTAGATTTTTTTTTGCGTTAAATTGATCAAAATTGATCAAAAAAGTTTCTTCAAAAAACAATAAGCAACACAACTATTTTCAACTTTGTAATTTTTTCTTTAAAAATATGTGTTTTGCACCAAATTATCAGCATATTAGAATGATTTCTGAAAGATCACGTGACACTTAAGACTTAAGTAATGATGCTAAAAATGTACCCTGCATCACAGGAATAAATTACATTTTAAAGTATATTAAAATAGAAGACAATCACTTTGGAAAAAAGTTCTAATAATATTTTACAGTATTATATTTTTACTGTATTTTTGACCAAATACTGTAGATTGCAGTAATGATGCTAAAAGTTCAGCTTTGCATCACAGGAATAAATTGCATTTTAAAGTATATTAAAATAGAAGACACTCACTTTTAAAAAGTTGTAATGATATTTTACAGTACTACATTTATACTGTATTTTTGAACAAATACTGCAAAAACGATGCTGAAATGTAACTTTGCATTACAGGAATAAACTACATTTTAAAATATATTAAAACAGAAGACAATCAGTATTAAAAAAGTTTTAATAATATTTTACAGTATTACATGTTTACTGTATTTTTGACCAAACACCGAAGTAATGATTCTGAAAATGTAACTTTGCATAACTAGAATAAATGACATTTTAAACTACATTAAAATAGAAGACAATCACTTTTAAAAAGTTGTAATAATATTTTACAATATTACATTTTTACTGTAATTTTGACCAAACACTGATGACTGGTGTAAATATGCTAAAAACTCAACTCTGCATCACAGGAATAAATTATATTTTAAAATATATTAAAACAGAAGACTATCAGTATTAAAAAAGTTTTACAGTAATACGTTTTTACTGTATTTTTGATTAAATCAATGCATTTTTGGTTAGCATAATAGACTTCTGTATCTGAAACAAATCTGCATAGTTGTTTGCGGTCTAAGCAGCAAGCAAATACATTGGGCATATGCCTTTATCCAAAGCTACTAACATTGGATTCCAAGTTAAACATTTCATCAGTTTATGCATTACCTGGGAATTGAAGCCATGACCTTATCGTGGCTAATGCTATGCTCTACTGTTTATGTAATTCAATCTATATAAGCCATAATCTATTCAGCATGCATGTGGGGTTTATTAATCAAACAATAAAACAATTACAGCTGTAGTGTGAACTTCAGAAACTCAGTTGATCCCCCATCCTTTTACGATTAGTTCTCCTTCTGATGTACAGTTACAGAGCAGGATGAAGTGATCCGAGCTGCTTCTTGTCTATTTGAGAGTATGATTTAGTGATGCGAGGTCATTAGGAAACCCCAGTGTGGACTCGGATTGTTTCATTTGGCTGTAGTTTGCGGCTTGGGAGTTTTCACTGTGAGATTTGGCCTCTCTGGACAGCCACTTCCTGCTCGGGGACCTTCTTCAGTTTACTACTTCCTTCTTGTGCAGACAGGCGGACCAATGGGGTGTCAGAACACCGTCAGATCTCTGTATATATTTGTCAGGCTGTTGAATAAGGGTGCTGATGTCTCAGGCTGGGCTGCACACAGGCAGTTTTTAGTGACTTTGCCCCTTAAGTCTTAAGTCAGCAAAAGTAAACTTGAGAAGTGCTGCATGTGTTTTCATCGATGAGCTCCTCTTCCTACTTGCAGAACTAACAGCCTTATAAAAAATAATATTTTCTAATATTCAAATTGCACATATATTAGCAAGATAAAACAAGTCTTTTGCTTCTCATATGTTTCTCCTGAGAAAAAGACCCCTGCAATCACAATGTTCTCTAAAGTTTTTGCAACAGATTTCAATAAAGCCTCAAACTGTAGGCAGATTTGCTACAAAAGTGCAATTAAATATTAAAGTTCTCATGAGCTACAAATCATTATCATTAAATATTCTGATGGACAATTGATCTAAGCTGTTATACACATTCATTTTATAACTATATACTGTAATTTTACAGCAAAAAAAAAAAAAAAAAAAAAATATATATATATATATATATATATATATTTTTTTTTTTTTTCAACAATTAATCAAATTAGTTCACATCGTCAAGAATGGCTAATATTTTGTGTCATTATTTTAGTTTTTGTTTTAAATCTCACAACATCCTAAAATACTCCATACATATTCTTTTTATTAAAATAAATCTGTATTTTCAATGTTTACTTCAAACTTTTGGAAACCTGACACAAAAAAAGGTCCATTTATCAATAGCATAATGATTCTTGAAGCACAGCTCACATAGAAGTCACTTCCAAACTTGTGCGAAAGTCCAGTTTGCATGGATTCCTATTAAAATACTTAATTTTGCAGGCAAAAATTTGCCTAAAAACAGTAAATGTTTGCCTAAAAACGGTAATATACTCGATTAAGTTTTCTGAGCTCTGAAAGAGCAACTGCACTGCAAAAAAAATGCTTTTCTCACTTAGATTTTTTTGTCTTGTTTCCAGTTGAAATATCTAAAAATTCTTAAATTAAGAAGGATTTACTAGACAAGTACAAATTATTACAAGTCAAAATTAAGTGAGCTTAGAACAAGCAAAAAAATCTGCCAGTGGGGTAAGAAAACAATTCTTATTTCAAACAGAAAACAAGATTATTTTTCTTACGCCATTGGCAGATTATTTTGATTGTGTCAAGCAAGAACACACTTCATTTGGACTTGTTTTTTCTGAAAACAAGACAATCATTTTTACTCATCTAGAAAATCCTTCTTGATTTAAGAATTTTTACATATTTTGGCTGGAAACAAGACAAAAAATCAAAGTAAGAAAAGCATTTTATGCAGCGTGTGAGCAATAACAATTCCTTTGGGCTTTGTTAACTGGATTGTGTTCACAGTATAATACAAAGTAAAACGTTTATTTGTTGTTGAGGTCTGGAGATGTTTCAACAGTCATTTCAGTGGTTTCTAGAGATATATAACAGTCAGGGTTTGATCCTGGGTGTGACAGCATGAGAAAACTGAGAACAGGAAGCCAGACATGATGATGAAGGGTGCGCACACTTTTACAGGTGGATTCAGAAAAAGAAAACAAAGAGAACGAGTGGTGAAGTTCTGGAGGAAACAGCTGTCGGTAGGACGCCTCAGGAAATACGGTGACAGAAGAAATCATGCTCTTTACACCTCAGGTCCTCTTTGCCTTTAGTGTTTCTGAGTTCACGTATAAGAAGTTATGATGAGTTTTACACCTCACTTCACAGCGGCAGCAGAGTTTGATGTCGTCCCTAGTCTAAGCATGAATGAATACCCAATTATTCACATCATTAATTGAACATTTCATCCATTTGTATGTGTATTTCAGTCATGTGAGCAGTCAGTGATCGTCCATCCTGTTGCAGTTCATCATGTGCTGTCACGACCTGTGTGCGGTGTCACGTGTTTGGGTGTTCTGTGTCTCTATCTGTCCATCTGTGTGTATTTCTTGCCTGATCTAGTTCCTCAATTCACAGGCTGAGAGAGTGAAGCGGGCTGTGTCCAATTTCTCTGCCAGCGCAAATTCTAAAGCTGGCGTGAGAGGTCAGATCAATCAACACACACTCACTCACATATATGTTTCATGCCTTCGTAGGGCCACCAGCAGTCAAATATATAATGTGTTATATGCTGGTGTTTGATACGTCTAATATCAACTCAGTAACCCAGAAAATGTTAAGAATGAAATGCTAGCATACTGTAAATTGAGTCCTGTTGTTTTTAGAAATTAATATGGTAATTTTGAATTTAGATTTCAAGTTTGTGTAAAACGTCAGTAAAACATCATGTCATCTCTTCTGGTATGCTCAGTTTGAATACATTGCATTTTTGGATACAATAGTATTCAGTGTAGTATACAGTTGAGGTCAAAAGTTTACATACACCTTGCAGAATCTGCAAAATGTTCATTATTTGACCAAAATAAGAGGGATCATACAAAATTCATGTTATTTTTTATTTAGTACTGACCTGAATAAGATATTTCACATAAAAGACGTTTACATATAGTCCTAAAGAGAAAATAATAGTTGAAATTATAAAAATGACCTTGTTCAAAAGTTTACATACACTTGATTCTTAATACTGTGTTGTTACCTGAATGATCCACAGCTGTTTTTTTTTTTGTTTTGTTTAGTGATAGTTGTTCATGAGTCCCTTGTTTGTCCTGAACAGTTAAACTGCCTGCTGTTCTTCAGAAAAATCCTTCAGGTTCCACAAATTCTTTGGTTTTTCAGCATTTTTGAAGCATTTGAACCCTTTCCAAAAACTTTTGAACAGAATGGAGATGTGTACATTTTTCTTATTTTGCATGAATATCTTTTTTATTTTATTTTTTATTTAGTACTGCCCTTTAGAAGCTACAGAAGATACTTACATATTTCCCAGAAGACAAAATAAGTAAAATTTACCCTGATCTTCAAATTCAAAAAGTTTTCACCCTCAGCACTTAATGCATCTTATTTCCTTCTGGAGCATCAGTGAGCGTCAGGCTGAAAAACCAACCTTCAGTATTTTTCTGAAGAACAGCGGGCAGTTCAACTGTTTAGGATAAACAATGGACTCATGAAGAACTATCTCTAAACAAAAAAATAAAAAAACACAGCTGTGGATCATTCAGGTAACAACACAGTATTAAGAATCAAGTGTATGTAAACTTTTGAACAGGGTAATTTTTATAAATTAATCTATTATTTTCTCTTGTGGACTATATGTAAACGTCTTTTATGTGAAATATCTTGTTCAGGTCAGTACTAAATAAAAAAAGAACATGCATTTTGTATGATCCCTCTTATTTTGGTCAAATAATTAGCATTTTGCAGATTCTGCAAGGTGTATGTAAACTTTTGACCTCAACTGTATGTTTTTAATGATATTTGTTACAGTCTGCGATTCACTGAAATTTGTTATAGCAGCTAGTGAAATTTTCAGACATTTACAGGAAATAGCTTACTTCTGTGTTGAAAAATAATGTGGAGTCTGTACTTTTTTGGTAAGTGTAGTCGGTCATCTGATACGGTATATATAGTGTGGCATTAAAATAGTAAGCTACAATGCTAATATAGCATGCTAATACAGTGCAGTTTGGTAGCATGTTAAGGCAAACCTATGTCAAAACCACACAGAAGTACTTTTACTCCATCATAGCAGTGTAAATTTGCCATTAGAAGAAATAAGTATTCTTAAAATTTCTACAGCTTGTTGAGCAGGTGTTAAAACCCAATGCGCAGGTGGACACAGTCAAATAAATGCTAACAAATCTGTTTGCCTAAAATGATTTCCCGCTGAGTGCCTTTAAACAAAACCGAGGTCTTAAAACCATTACCGTTTTGCAGTTTGTGTCCTTAAAGGAATATTTCACCCTAAATCTGTCATCATGTACTCACCCACACGTCGTTCCAAACCCATATGACGTACGTTCTCCTGTGAAATACAAAAGGAGAAGATAGGCAGGCTGACAGCCTCACTTTCTTTGTGTGAAAGACGCAGTGAATGTTGATTTGTGAATACACTGATCTCTGTGGTTTCGGTGCAGCTGATCTGTGTGTGGAGTCTCTGCTATAGCACTCACTCCCTTCGCAGGTCAAGAGTTATGGAGCTCATGGGTCTAAAAACACACCCTGCCTGCCGTTCCATAGCCCTATAAACATTAAAATCTGCTTGTTAAATTTTACTAAGTGCCAAAAGGTCTAGCAATGGATTCTCCTACTGTGACTGCCATTGAGATTCAACCTCTGAATCATTGCGTGAAATCTGTGGCGATGATATCTAATGATGGGAAGATCATAGGTGGTCATTTTTGAGGATGAAATGTGCACTTTTCTCTAACACACTTGCACCGACTTCTATTGTTTTGATTCCGAGCTAATGAAATTTCCTATCCCCTGCGCGCAAACCTAACCCTCACACAAGCCGTTTAGCATTTTTAATTTTTCATTAAGACATTATTTAGTATGTTCATTAAGCTGTTTTCTCATGGGGACCGTTGCGTCTCCTCACAGTGCAGCTGATTTCATGCTTTTTTTGTTGTTGTTCCCCACAATGTAGGCCAATCCTAAACCACTCACACACACTCTCACCACTAGGGGGCAAAGTAACTCCAAAAATCCCTTTACCGTTTTTTTTTTAGGTTTGGCATAGTGACAGAGATGACATATTCATAATGTCATTATGTCATTAATAAACTAGTAATAATATAAGTATTAATATGTAAGTATTTGACTGGAACAAACAGCTGCTTCTCTCAGTTTACACTTGTCTGATATTTTGCGTTCTTATTTTGCTCAAATATCCATCACTAGACTGTAAAATATGTGTTTTGTCTGTCACATGTGATGTTAAAGGCTGCAGAAACAGGATTTGGTGAATATAAATAAAACATCACAGCTTCTGGGTAAAGTGTTTGTGTGTGTGTGTGTGTGTGTGTGTGTGTGTGTGTGTGTGGTCTTGGTGAAAAGTGGACAGTCAGGTCAATACTGTGTTTTAACATTGGGAATACAGTAAAACATTCTATTGATTGCTGTGAGGATGTATTTGTTTAAGACACACAAACCTAAATGCATGTACACTAATATGCACACAAGCTTTTCTTTTTCTGCTTCTTCTACGGGTTGCTGTGCCAAAAAAAAAAAAGAAAAAAGATTTGGCTCTGGCAGATGATACAGGCAGGCATGCACTGTCCTGCCTCAGCCACAAAAACAGACTGCATGATCCGCTTGATTATTACAGTTATATGATTTACAGTCGCATGATTAAATTACCAAGCTTTCATTGGCCAATGTATGTTTATTATTCTTTTTATTATTTTCTTTTTTGTTATTTTAAATAATAATAAGAACAGTAGTCTTGGTTTGAGGTATAAGATGATTCTATACTGAGTAATTGTACTTCATAGTGCTGTTGAGGAAATGCCCTGCTGAATGGGCTGTGTTTAGTTGTGATGGTTGTAATGTACGCTGCTGAGATTGCTGTTGACATCATTACTCAGGAGTCTCACTGTTCGCATCAATCTTCTTGCTCATACACACACACACACACACACACACACACACACACACACACACACACACACACACACACACACACACACACACACACACACACACACACACACACACACACACACACTCACACACACACTCACACTCACTCTCTCTCTTACACACATTCGTCAGCTGAGGGAATTTTTCATCTTTGGGTTCAGGTGGGGGTCACATACACTTACACACAACGTCTTCTCTAATGTGACACATCCACTGCAGGTACACTCAGCTGCGTTTGCTTCAGGACCCAGATTTTAAATTGGGTAGTAACTGGCGATGCAACACAGTATCATAAAATTGCAACACACCCCTAAAATCAAACCGAAATATAGCTGCAAGCAGTGATTAAGGCATTTAAGCACATATTAAAAAATACATTATTTAGCAAGTCTGTAACCATCTAAATCAATGATTTAAAAAGCATTTTTGGCAAATCCAGACATTACGTTTTTTAACGTTTATGACTGTTAAAGCGCCAGCTGTGGTCCAATATTCTAAAAACTATGCATGCTTGTTTAGAATCACCTGTGGCATGTGCTCACTTCATGAAGTTTTGAGTTTTCCTTTAGGCTTTATAGGATTTTTGGTATATTTGGACAGGCAGCTTTTCTAAACAACCCCGTTATAGCTTCCCAAAGGGTCCATTTAAACATTTCTTTGATAATTATAGACCTAGTGAGTCCAGAGAATTGTACTGCAGTGTTTTCTTCCAGATTGAGCGAAAATCCTAGGACTAGTTAGTCTCAATCATTTAACAAACAATTTGGTTGACAGCAGTGGTTCTAGAGGAAGAGTTTTATCATATGATATCAATAAAGTGTGTATGTGCAAAAATCTGCACAATGTACAATCGTTTATGCCTTGGAAAAATGCGATATCGCCCATCCCAGTGGACGATTTCTTTAACATTTCTCACAGACCTTTAGAGCCATGACTCAAACAGGCCCACCAAGTTTCGTTCCGATTGGCCTCTGCTAACCTTGTCTAGTAGGTGCTCAAACCTCATCATGTATCATGATATGCAAATGTACTTAAAGAAGCTTGTGGCACTTTGGGCCACAACCGTGCACAGGGATTTTCATGTTGATAGGACAAATGGTTGCGTAGTTATACCCATTTTTATGTTTTTTTTTCCTCTTACAGTGCCACAAAGTGCCCAAGCTCTGCCCATTTTTTTTTCTCTCTGACCTCAGATTGAGCTGTAACATAGGTGTTTTGAGTTTAGCGGAGATATCTCTCTAATTCTGTTTAGGAGTTACAGACATTTTACTAAAAGACAGCATTTTTCGCTTGAGATTTGCATGAAGTTGAGGAATGGCCAAACTTTTTGACGCTCTCAGCTGATATCAAAGCTTTCTCCGCGGCACTTTTAATCCCATAATGCACCATGCACGTGTTTAAACTCAAATTCTATATCATTGAATAGAAAAGCGGAAACGCACCGTAAGACACTTAAGCCTGCGACTGACGGTTTATGAGTTATGAACGATTTCTTACTTTTGGTCGCAGAAGCGCCCCCATTAGGCCGATTGGTGTGAGCTTTGGTGACGTTGTAGAAGGTTGTAGAAGTTTCAAATCTCTACAAATTACGGTTTGGTCTACATGATCATTTTTATGTGGAGATTGCTGATCCTTGGCCATTCTAACAATTACAATTGGATTTCAGCGCTACACAGGCTAAATATATGGAGGTTTCTACCAAATGCATTGTTTGCTATTCATTTGTTATCCTAGCTATAACTATACATAATTACATGGTTAGTTGCATCTCATTATTTACATTTAGCATAGTTTTTTATCCCTTGATGCTGACTTGCAACTCTTTTTTTGTAACCACCACACTAATGTACCTTTAAATGACTTTTCTTTTCCTCACTCCTGCAGTGTCTCAAATTACACCTCTTAGTGCACACAACCGAGGTGAAACCATTTTATTTGAAACAAGCGTCCATTTGAGCTGAACAGTGACTGTACGGTGGTAATGTCAGTCATCAGCTCCTGACTGTCATGGATGATTGAGTCTTCTAAAAAGCGTAATATGGCCTGCTAACAGGGCTGTGAGCTGCTGGCTGTCATGAGATACTCTTGCTGTAGTGGAGAGGTCAGCGTCTCCTCTAGAGCCCTGCTCGTCCCACTGTATGTGGAGGACACACAGGGTAATTTTCTTTGCAGATCCTCCCCAAAACCCTTAACCCTGTCGTCTCGGAGTGTGCGGCGTTCAGCGGTAGGTGTTTGTGAAGAGATCATTAGCTCAATGGCAGGTAGCTGTCGCGTGCCCGGATCTGCTTTGTAATCTGTGTGTATGATTAATACAGCAATCATTAACACTCACACTAAACACACTGTTGACTGGTGGACATGTAATGTATGACAGTGCCGTGCATTGTACCTTTTGACTTAACATGAGAAATTGTTCTTTTGACCTGTTTGTACAGTTTTCTCCTCCTTCACTTCCCAGGACATTAATTGATGGATTGGAGTATTGTGGATTACTTGTGGATTATTGTGATGTTTTTATCAGCTGTTTGGAGTCTCATTCTGACGGCACCCATTCACTGCAGAGGATCCATTGGTGAGCAAGTGATGCAATGCTACATTTCTCTAAATCTCTTCCAAGGAGGAAACAAACTCATCTATATCCTGGATGGCTTTAAGGAATTTAATTTTAATTTTTTGGGTGAGCTACTCCTTTAACCCAGGGTTAAGGAGAATCTGCTTTTGAACTGCAAAAGCTTAATATTTTAATCTCTAACTATTAAATTGTAAAATAACTACTTGAAGTAAAAAATGCATTAAATATCAAAGGTGTTTAGGGGCATATTCTGTCATTAAACATGTAAACGATTTAATAGGGTAAATGTCCGATGCCAAATAAGGCTGTTAGTCATATTATTGCAGTGCGTTTTCAAGTAGCCACTGTTAAATGACTTTGTCGGCTCCCCTTTCTATTATAAATTTAGTTCGGTGACGTTAACTGGACACTTTTGTGAGTTCATTTAACACACACTTTGCAAAGTTTGTCATCAGTATTTCATTCGCGGGGTTCAGTCTATAGCTTTGCTAAAACTGGCTCAACAGTTTTACTCAGCACCATAATTTATCCATACTTAGCGTGCGGTTGAATGTTAATTCAATATCTTGTGCTGGAAGCAAATGATGAGACAAGAATATATGCGAGTGTGTGTCTGTGTGTGTCGGCGTGTTTTAGGAAGGGAGGACTTTCTGACCCTGCCATGAACTTGCTTAGCAGAGCAGAGGTCATCTGACAGGTCAAAGTTCAGGAGTCATGCTGGCCTCAAACTGTGATCAGAATTTAGCTGAGAACAAAAGGAGAAGACAAATTCAGAGTCAAAATCAAGCAAACGACATCAAAGCGCAGACAGTTGTCCCAGAACACTGCAAAACACACACAAACACAACACAACACACGTTTACTTAGCTATCTAAATTGGGACGTTACATAGACTTCTTTTGTTTTTATATACTGTTATACTAACAGTCAAAAGATTTTTAATGTTTTCCAAAGTCTATTCTGCTCACCAAGCCTGCATTTATTTGATCCAAAGCAAAAACAGTAAAATGTTGAAATATTTTACTATTTAAATTAATTGTTTTCTATTTTAATATATTTTAAAATGTAATTTATTCCTGTGATCAAAGCTTAATTTTTAGCACCATTACTCCAGGCTTTAATGTCACCAGATCCTTCAGAAATCATTCTAATATGCTGATTTGCTCTTCAAGATTTATTATTATTATTTTTATCAATAATTAAAACTGCTGAGTACATTTTTTCAGGATTATTTAAAGAATAGAAAGATCCATAGATCAGCATTTTTCTAACATTTAAGAGCGTTTTTAAAAAAAAACATTCAAAATCTTGAAGCCAGTATATTTTTGTAAATTATAGAAATTAATACTTTTATTCAGCGAGGATGCTTGAAATTGATCAAAAGTGATGATAAAGACATTTATAATGTTACAAAAGATTTCTATTTCAGATAAATGCTGTTCTTATGAACTTTCTATTTATCAAAGATACCTGAAAAAAAATTCACACAGCTGTTTTTAACATAATAATAATATTAATAATATTTTTGAGCAGCAAATCAGAATATTAGAATGATTTCTGAAGGATAATGTCACTGGAGTAATGTTGCTAAAAATTCAGCTTTGAAATCACAAGAATGAATTACATTTTAAAATATATTCAAATAGAAAGCAGTTATTTTAAATAGTAAAAATATTTTTAAAAAATGTACTGTTTTTGCTGTACTTTGAATCAAATTAATGCAGGCTTGGTGAGCAGAAGAGACTTATTAAAAAAACAAACAAACAAAAAAAAAAAAAACATAAAAATTCTTACTGTTCAAAAACTTTTCACTGGCAGTGTAGCTATACATTTTTTTGCCCCTAACCCTCACATAAAACTTTCTGTATTTTTACAATTTCAGTTTCACAAATGAGAATGTTTCCAAATTGAGGTTTTTGGTGAGCTTGTCAGATTTTGCTCAATTTTGGGTACAAATTTGTCCCCTAAAATATGGTTAAGTAGGTACATACCCACCCACTGTAACACTCAGAGCATCACTACAGAGCAAACAGAGTCAACGTGTTATAAAAACAGTTGTGTAGTGTGTGAGAGTTAATAAATAGTATATTATTCATAACACTACATTACTATGTAATAACATGCTTATTAGCATATTACTTTTAAATAACACACTTACGAGTATCATTCTCTATTAATATTGAAGATCTGAAGATTAATTAACACCAAGTTAGATCTGAAATGTATTTGTCCTATAAAATCACCTGCAAAAGGGACTCATTTCAGTGACTTTTACAATACAATATAAAATTTAATATGAACATAGAACTATCTGCAAAGTATGTAAAAGACAGAGTGCAAATTTATATATCAATCACAGCGTACACCGTTTCATTTGCCAGTATGGCTTGTATAAAATAAGCTGAGTGCATTTCAGAAGTACATACTGTAAAATTCAAAGTTGGCAGCAGTAGTAGGCTATAAAGTGATTTGTAAAAGTGAGAAATAATAAATCATAAATAGCCAGAACCGTTGCTCTGTCCAAAATATACAAAATATAAAAATGTGCAGTTGTTACCTTAATGAACTGTAATGAGCTTAAGTGTGAATTATACTGCATCTGCGTTATTTCCAAAGGAAATCTAAAATTTCCTTTCGCATGGGCCATTTTACACATAATAGTGTTGTTGCAGTATAGAGAGAAACTGACGATTATTTAAATAGGTTGGCCAGTGACCAGAAACAACACAAGCTTGGTTTGATGTAATGGTCAGAAACTGTTTTAAAAATACAATGCTTCTTCTTGTTTTATTAACATGACGCTGCAGAAATATAAAAACAAATGATCAGTGAAATGTGCTTTTTGCTTTTTGCTTGATATCATCCTATTTTCACAAACAAAAATTAAATTATTGCACCTTATTGCTTCCATATAAAAATGCAGTGAAGTCATCCAGTGCATTTACGTAGCAGAATAAATAGAGTGTTACAAAAATAGTAATATGGTCAAAGTGCATGTCTTCTGCAGGAATGCAGTTTAGTTTTTGATGAGAGCCAGTGCCTGAAGAAAAAACGTGTTTTTGTGAAGAACTTGTACCAGCACTTTTTTAAAGGGATAGTTCACTCAAAAATGAAAATTCTGTCATTAATTACTCACCCTCGTGTCGTTCCAAACCTTCAAGACCTTAGTTTGCCCTTGGAACAGAAATTAAGATATTTTTGATGAAACCCGAGAGCTTTCTAACCCTGCATATACAGCAAGAGTTCTACCATGTTCAAGGTTCAGAAAGGTGCCAAGAACATCAACTAAATAGTCCAAGTGACTTCAGTGGTTCAACCCCTGCATGCATTGTTTACATGCAGATCAAAACATGTGCATTTGTCTCAGTACTCTCCAAAATGATGCCAGGGTGACACAGTTGAATAAGGTGAATTAAGTTATTTTTGTTTTTTTGTGCAACAAAAAGGATTCTCGTAGCTTCATACAATTACAGTTGAACCACTGATGTTGCATGGACTATTTCAATGATGTCCTTAGTACCTTTCTGCACCTTGAACATGGAAGGACCCTTGCTGTCCATGGAGGGTCAGAAAGCTTTAGGATTTCATCAAAAATATTTTTGTGTTCTGAAGATGAACAAAGGTCTTACAGGTTTGGAACGACATGAGGGTGAGTAATTAATGACAGAATTTTTATTTTTTAACTATCCCTTTAACATAAACCACAAAGATGAACCTGGTGAACTTCTATCGCTGCACGATAGAAAGCATCCTTACGAACTGTGTCACAGTCTGGTACGGAAGCTGCTCTGTTGTGGAGCGTAAGGCACTGCAGCGGGTGGTGAAAACTGTCCAACACATCATAGGGACTCCACTCCCATCCATTGAGGACATTCAGAAGAAACACTGTTTGCGTCGAGCACGCAGTATTCTTAAGGATTCCTCTCACCCCGCCCACAAAATGTTTTCTCTACTGCCTTCCGGCAGGTGCTTCAGATGCCCAAAGACTAGAACCAGCAGACTGAGGAACAGCTTCTTTCCCAGAGCTGTCTCCTTATTGAAATCTGCCCCCCACTGACACCTTTGCCCCCTCACCCCAAACACCCCTACAGTCTCCCCATTACCATTGCACTACTTAATCTGTTGCACTACACTGTACATATCCATTTGTAAATGCACATTTCCATTGCACATATACATTCTGGAAATTTTTTGATATATGTATCTATACATTTGTAAATTATTATTTGTTAATTCCTGCTTTAATAATCAGCTACCTGTATATTATGTTCGTATCAATCTGCAATTCCTGATTATAGTTAACAACAACCTGCATACTATGCTCCTCTATTTGTACATTCTACTTGTTAATAGTGCCTGTAAATGATGTCCACAATACTTTCATCTGTAAATAATTTCCATAGTTTCTCCCTGTACATATCTCTCATAAGTGCACTTATAACTTATAAATTATACCTATATCCTGCACTTGCTGCTTATTGCACTCCTGGTTAGACCTAAACTGCATTTTGTTGCCTTCTACTTGTACATGTGTAATGACAATAAAGTTCAATCTAATCTAATCTAATCTAATCTAAAGATGCACTGTAGCTTTTATATTTAGCTAATACTGCTACATTGGAGGCCATGCAGCTTGAGCACATGCTTTGAGACACTGAGCTGTGGAGCTCCTGTGGATAATGTAGGTTCGAATCCAGCTTGCAACCTTTCTTTATTCTCCCATTTTAAATCGTTTAAACATTTAAATGAGTTGTGGTAAACAGAGTACACTCTTAAAAATAAAGGTGCTTCACAATGCCACAGAAGAACCTTTTTTGTTTAAATGGTTCCATAAAGAACTTTTAAATTCTGAAGAACCTTTTTGTTTCACAAAAGGTTCTTTGTGGTAAAAGAAGGATCTTCAGATTATAATAAGGTAAGTAAGAGATGGTTCTTTAGAGAACCTTTGACTGATTGGTTCTTCGTGGAACCAAAAATGGTTCTTCTATGGCATTGTAGAGTACAAGTACTTGTAATTAGGGTAAATTACATTTTAAAATATTCGTAATCAGACTACAGCTACTTTTTAATGGATTACATGATTACATATTCACACAATAGCAATGAATTATTTATAATTTGTTGATTCTCTCTAATTTCTCTTTTTCATCTTTTAAATTTTCCTTTCTTAAACAGCCTACTGATTATATACATTCAGTCCAGTTTTGTGGACATTAACACATAGACTAGTCATTATTCAGGTGGCGACACAGCATTTGACCATTGGATTTACAAAAATTATTTCAGGTTTAAAAAGTGTTTCAACACTGCATCAACTACTGATAAACATTCATTTTTCATTTTAATTATTACTCGGTAGGTTTTTTTTTTTTAGCCTTTATGTCTTTGGAAGGCTTTTGTCTTTCAAACATGCATGTATTCACATTATTTCTTATTTAAATGCAATGCAGGCACTCCAAAACTTGTTTTCATCTAAACCTTATTCACCAAATATACTTACTTTACTTTACTTTAAGTACCCCTGAGATTTTAAAATAAATATTTCAATAATTAAGTATCACATTTGCATGTCCACGGTTTCTTTGATGTTGATTAATAATCACATGGCATGCAGGTAAATAAAAAATGTCATCTTTTTTAGTAAGTGTTTTATTTTAATTGTTATTTTAAAACACAGACTATAGAAACACCCTTTAAAGAGACTGATTTATTTTAATTTGAATTTTTTATGATTTATTTAATTGTTAGCTTTTCATTAAACTCACAGACCCCCAGCAGTTCCTTTACAAACCCTAGTTTGGGAAACCTTGATGTAATATAATGTCATAAATTACAATGAATGAAACATTTTTTTACACTTTACATTTTTTTTTTACATCATTATGGTACAAAATAATCTTATTCAAATTAATTTGATAAACGAGTTAGTTCAAAAGTAATCTAAAAAGTAATCCAAAAGTAATCTGATTATATTACCTAAAATGTGTAATGTAACAGATTACGTTACTGACTACAATTTTTGTCATGTAATCTGGAATCAGTAATGGTTTACAATTTGTAAATAATCTACCCAGCTCTGCATAGAGCTACAATGGTGTAAATTCAGACCAGCAGTGTATCTTTGCAGGAGCGTCATACACCTATATATTGTTTGTGTATGCCATGTTAGTGTAGTGGTACAGTACAATGTCAAGTTGAATTCCTCTGGCTCCTAAAAAGCAGGGTGCACATGCACATGCACATGCTTATGTCTGTGTATGGTAACTCTCAGAGACAGGATATCGTAAGCGTGAGACCAGTGTTTGATCTCAGACAGCTGATGTGAGAGAGCGCTGTGCTCTTCTTCGCTGGCGCTTATCTCTGTAGGCTCTGGATACGAGAGGGCAGAAGGACAGAAGGGCAGCTGCTCTATCTGGAGCGTTGAAGGATCAGAGGTGATGAAGGGAAGGACAGAGAGAAAACCTCGGACATCTCTCACTGCCTCTCCAAACCTCTGCAACATACTCTGTGCAAATACATAAAGAGAAAATGCTTGTAGAATTGCTAGAATTGTTCTCAGTGCCATTGCGAGGGGCACTTTTGTGGTTTCTTCTATGTCACTTGAGTCTTTCAGGTGAACTACTGTCAATGCAGAGAACAGACTGGAATTAGTCAGCCATCATTAGTCACACTTCTGTCATTCCAAACCCATATGACTTTTTTAATCTTTAAATGCCAAAAACTGTCTATAATTACCAATAGACTCCACTATTTGTCTGCAAGCAACGAAGGATGAGAAACTAGTAAGTAAACTGGATGTCTATGAGCAGAACTGTAAATTCTGTTTGGTATTTCAGTTGTGGCTAAAAAATAAAAATGCCAAAATAAACTGTAAAGTGGACCGGACTTATGCTGTTTGTCAAACGCCTGTCTACATTATTATAGACTATTATAGTAAAGCAAGAATGGAAATTAAAGAGATTGTTCAGCCAAAACTATAACAACTATAACAGTTTACAACTTGTTTTTCTTACAATTTACAACACGCCATTCCAAGCCTCTATGACTTCCTGTCTTCTGTGGAACACAAAAGAAGATCTTTTGAGAAGTGTCTGTTGTTTGTTCTTACAATGACAGTCAATGGTCAACAAAATAGTTTGGTTGCCAACATGCTTCAAAATATCTTATTTTTTCCCACAGAAGAAGGAAGCTCAGACAACAACTTGAGGGTTGATAGTGACAGAAGTTTCATTTTTGGATTTTTTACTATCCCTTTAAGTACTTGCAATGCAATAGCCAAGCATTTATGTCTGTTTTATGTAAAACAAAAAAATGACCGCTAACATGCATAATGATATGAATAATCCATCTATTTTTAAATCAAATGTACTACATCCTGTAAAATGCTGTCAGTTACCGCAGACAATAATTCTGAATAAACATAGAACACATTTACAGCAGATATACTTATGATGAAAGTCTGTTCAGTTTTTCAGTAAAAATGCTTGTCACTCGGGTTGTAAAGTTGTCTAAATAGCTGTTTCACACAAAGTGCTACATCAGCAATGTGGCAGTGTGTCTCTCATTTGTGCTGCTGTCCACTAGGGGGAAAATCTGTGCTCAGATCAGCGTGTGTTTGTCCCATGTGTCAGTCTGAAGGGCTCTCTGCCTCATGCCTCTGGGTGATGGAAAGCTCTCTTAATTGGCTAGTTTTCACGCATATGCCATTGTTGTGATTTGTACTTTTCAGGAGTGTGTCTTCTGAACCATGACTGTCCTTTACTGCAGCCTGAACCCTACTGAAACGAGAAACTGTCTGTCCACCTACACATAATGCTCACTGATGCTCCAGAAGGAAAAACGAGGCATTAATATTTTGCCTAAATATCTTTTTTTTTTTCTTTTTTTTTTTTAGTACTGCCCTTCAGAAGCTACAGAAGATACTTACATGTTTCCCAGAAGACAAAATAAGTTACATTTAACTGATCTTCAAGTTTTAAAAGTTTTAAAAGTTTTCACCCCCGGCTCTTAATGCATAGTGTTTCCTTCTGAAGCATCAGAGTGTTTGAACCTTCTGTAATAGTTGCATATAAGTCCCTGAGTGTAAAAATATGGATCTCAAAATCATACAGTCATTGTTGGAAGGGGTTCAAATACACAAAATGCTGAAAAACCAAAGAATTTGTGGGACCTGAAGGTTTTTTCTGAAGAACAGTGGGCAGTTTAACTGTTACTGGACTCATGAACAACTATCACTAAACAAAAAAAAAAACACAGCTGTGGATCATTCAGGTAACAACACAGTATGAAGAATCAAGGGTATGTAAACTTTCGAACAGGGTCATTTTTATAAATTCAACTACTATTTTCTCGTGGACTATATGTAAACGTCTGTTATGTGAAATATCTAATTCAGGTCTGTACTAAATAAAAAATAACATGCATTTTGTATGATCCCTCTTATTTATTTTGGTAAAATAATTAACATTTTGTAGATTCCTCAAGGTGTATGTAAACTTTTGACCTCAACTGTGTGGGAACTCTTAACATCCACTGCCCTACACTTACTACAGGAAGCATTGCTGAAAACCACTTTTTTTAACCACTGGCACTCATGTTGGTCAGCCATAAATGGGATTATACTGCTACCTTGTAATTGAGAACCCAAGCTCTTAAGATCTGAACTAAATTTTGTAGCCAATGTTTTGGAGAAACTTGTGGTTAACTGGTTATTCAACAGACAGTTTTAAAACATCAGATCCTGTAATAAATGCATCTATTCTGTATCTCACCCTGTTTTGCCCCTTATTGCAATCTAATAAGAGCGGCTGTTTTTCAGGCCACCTTAACCCCGTGCTGAACCCTGTAGTTAATACACTGTAGTTATGATTTTACCATCAATCAACAGGCAGGCATCTAACACACACACACATCCACAGCTCCCAGCTCTGCCCTACAATTTAATTGTGCCTGAACCCTCATCAGTTTCCAGAACAATCAATCGCACCCCCCGTCCCTCTGTCCCCAGCAGGGCTGTGCTCTTTTCATTACACAGTTCAGCTTGCTCTGCAGGTGGCCACCGTTCCTGGTCCAAATCCCCCAACCCCAGACCCCCACCATTTGTCACCTATAGGAAAGAAAAATCACAAATGCATTTGATATCACACTTGTTTCTCGTTGACAGCAAATAGATTGAATAGAGAGATTTTTGCATCTTCTGCTTCTCAGATTGTCTCTCATTTGTCTTCTCTGGAGTTTCAAAAGAGATCTCAGTATCTCAAACTGTGCTAAGATTGATTGAGCCCACAAACTAAGTCACAGATAAACTCAGTTGTTTCTCATCAAATGCTTCAAAAAAACAAATCTTCATGAGCTATTAACCACAGTTATTTTCATTTTTTCCTGGAAAACTAAGATGAGGTTGTGAGAGTGCAATAAGAGCAAACAGAGATTGTGATATTGTGACGTATGAGAGCAGAAGCATGTGTTCATCTACTTTCAGGTCCACTACTGTCATTCAGTTTGAACATCCAAACATACTCCAACTCTTTATATGCTATCAGTACTTCTTTCTGAAGCAAAATATACTGTAGTACTACAATATAGACTTGCCAAGTGTTGGGGAAAGTTACTTTCATTACAATATTGAGTTACTCTCTAAAAAAGTAACTATTGTGATATTGCATAGTTACTTTTTTATGGAAAGTAATGCATTGCATTACTTTTGTGTTACTTTTTCTCGTCTGGGCTGGGATTGCTTGAATGATTTTAATATAAAAAGTTATATTTTTGGCATATGTAAAAGCCCTTTCACACCAAGCGTGAAATGAATAAGCCTCAGGCTAAAGGAAATGTAAATTCAATATGAACATATTTAATTATTATTATTATTAATTCTGAGTTTGCATTTCACAAGTGACTCAGATATTTTACTGTAAATTACAAAGTAATGCATTACTTTACTATCTTAATGAAAAGTAATAGATTTAAAATGCATTTATTTAATACTAAGTACAGTTCAAGTCTATTACAATATTTACTGACATATCGCTTGCGACTTGCTGATATAAAAACTGTAATTAAAATTTATTTGGAGTACTACTTGTGCACAATGCACATTTCTTAATATCACACCTAAAATATGTTTTAATGTCACTATTGATGAGGATTGTATGATCTTTAAATATCGTTCTGTACATGCAAAGTCTACCTAAAGTATACTTGCAATAGTTCCACTTTAGCACAATCAAATATACTTAAGTGTATCTTTAGTTGGACTTGTGTGGACTACTTCCACACAATTAAAGTGCATTAAGTACAAAATTAGTTTGGCAGACTTTAATTATACCAGTTTAGTATAGTAAAACAATTAGTACAATTGCAAGGTATTTTTATTAAGTGCATATGTAAATGTATTTGCAGAATACTTAGCATGAAATAAATGTATTTTAAATACCTTTTAGTATTTTTTTTTTTACTAGGGTAGTTACTTGAAAAAAAGTAATCTGATTACATAATTTAAGTTAAGTTACTTGTAATGTGTTACCCTCAACACTGGACTTGCCTGCGTCACTCGAATTATAGAAGTAAGACATATGAACAGGAATAAACTGCTTAATCAGAGCACTGCTTTTTACACAGTGACACAAAATGTATTTACAGACTTGAGACAGTGAAAATGTATGAATTTTATATAATATACACGATATACCAAAATATCAAAGCAAGCATCTTTAATCTAAATGAATAAATAGCATGCTCACTATTTTAGTGAGTTATAAAATGATAAACAATATATGTTGTTCAGTATTTGGACAAAAAGTATTTGGATACTTCATGTGAAAAGTTATTGTAACAGGTTAGTTAATGTGATTCTCAACACCTTTGGTTGCTACATAGGTCACCTGCGTGAACTTTACACAGTCTTGAACTTTACAGTGTTTACACAAACTGTCTGAACTGATGACAGTTCGTAACTATTTTACAATTTTTGCAAAATGGTTGCCAATTTAGATGTCATTCTGTTTTCATACAATCTGCTCACGCCCCACTGGGGATTAGGGGTAGGGGTGGAGTTTAATTGTAAATAATTGATTAATTGTAAATAATAATTGTAATTTAATGGTAAAACACTGTATAAAATGCTACAATAAAACCTACCTGATCTCATGATAAAAACATACATGTGGGAACGTTTTCGTGAGATGAAATATGCATCAATAAGTACATATCACTACAGTTTTCAACAGAAATGTCCACTAGAGGCGGTAAAACAGCACGCACATGTAATCGTTTTTGTACACAGTTATGATTACAGCTCCATATGTTTAGCTTTCCGGACGTAACAATCTTTCTCGGTAGCTCAGCCTGCACAGAACTGGACTTTGGATGTGGAATCCTTGAGTACGAATCCCGTGAAAAACATGACTCGCGGTGAAAGAGCTGAAAAATTACAGATCTGAAAACAAGCTAAAACGGCATGCTTGCAATTGCGCTTTTACATCAAATTCACTTTTGTTCATACTGTCGGGTAGGTTTAGTTGTAGTGCAGATGATATGTTATTTTAAAATGTCCTTAGAGCATTAGAGTTATAGTGCCATTCAATGGACATTTGAAGTCAGAACTGCGGTGACACCTACAAAACCAATTGTCTCATCTTCTCTGAGGAAAAACGAACACTCTTTTAGCGCCACTCAATGGACATTTCTGTTGGAAACTGCAGTGATATGTACTTATTGGTACATATTTCACGTCTTGCAAAAACGTTCCCAAAGGTAGGCTGTGTTTTCATCATTGATTAACAGTAAGTTCACTTACTTTATACCTGTAATAGTTCTAATGGGATATTTCGTGTAATGTTCCAGTAAAATACTGTTAAATGTACAGTTTTTAGAAGTGAAGGAAGACATTGTCTTGTAATTTTTGAGGTAAAAAAAAAGCTTAAATCGATATTCCCAGAATTTCCTGTTTATCAGCTCACATTTAATGTTTTTTTTTTCATCAAAAACTTTCTTTTTAGCTTTTTTATTATCTGCTATGTAATTAAGGGATGTTCAGTGTTGATTATGCAATGAGTGTTTGTGTTTATGACACAGTCCACCTTCCATATATTATAATTTCTTTTTTTTTTTTTCCCTCAGCTTGTTTTGAAAACCTTAGATTCATCATGTGGCTTTTTCATTACCACCTGTGTGCTTATGGTGGCTGTCAGTATAAAGGTAAAAACAGCTTTCAGTAATTTGGTATGTTAACATTATTACGGTAAATTTAATTTCAGTCTATAAAACTTAAAATGTTGCTGCCATTTATTTTTAATGGTAAAGTACCAGCAACCACAGCTGCTGTTTTTTTTTTTTTACCGTAAATTTTTAACGTACAAACTGCACATTGTTGTACTTGTAATTGTTGTTATATGAATTTGTACAAAACAGTGAAAATCACCAAAACACCAGTTGATTAAGTAATTTAATTGAAAAAAAAAGAAGAAAAGGTGAAATATGAAAAGGAATTGTAAAGAAGGTAATGACAAGACTCCAGCTTTCAAATCTAATTGTAAACTCTTTTTTTTTTTTTTTTTGGAGCCGTTGCAATTTTTTCATTCATTTTCAGGGCTTGAGTCCTTTCCTTCTCATTTAAATACTTACTCTGAACATTTCTTTAAGCTCAGTAAAGCTCTCTCTCCCCCCCTCTCTCTCTCTTCCTCTGTGTGTGCATTCTGGTTCAGCATATGTATCTGTTATTAAGACATATGGCTGCTTTATTGCTGCTAACAATACCAATCAATACTCATGAAGCATGCAGAAGCGTCACCTACCACAAATCTCAGGACCTGAGCGGGAACTGACAGTGATCATCTCTCAAACACACTCTCACCAACATCTACTACTGTGTCTCACATCCACGATAATTCTGTGTGAGCAGAGAAATAGAGAGAGAGAGAGAGAGGGAGAGAGAGAGAGAGAGAGAGAGAGAGAGAGAGAGAGAGAGAGAGAGAGAGAGAGAGAGAGAGAGAGAGACTACACAAACTCAACAGCAAGATTCATTGCTGTTGGAACATTTTATACTTAATAAAGGAAATGGTACATGACTCAAGCTGTCTCCTTACAAAGTGTGTATGTGTGTGTGTTAAATCCATCATAATAGTTCAGCCCAGAGTTGGTGTTTTACCTTATGGGTCAGTTATTGTCCGTCAACTCTTGTGTGTGTGTGTGTGTGTGTGTGTGTGTGTGTGTGTGTGTGTGTGTGAGTAATGATGAAATCTCTCTGTAGTTGGAGATCAGAGGGTCAGAGCGATGATAGATGCTCACTTCCTGTTGCTCTCCGTGCCAAAGGGCTGCACTTCCTTTTTCTCTCTGGCACACATGCAATCATATTCACACACACATGCTCATTCCCCTCTCACGCTCTCTTCTCTCTCTCACATCACACACCTCCGCTCAACCCCTTTGTTTATTTTGCCTTTAATGAAGAGATTCATCTCTGGCACGTGTGTATGTGTGTAAGACCACACATGTGTGTGTGTGTGTGTGTGTGTGTGTGTGTCTGCTAATAATTAAAAGCAAATGTAAATGTGTGTATGTGTAATTATAAGATAAAGACATAACAGCTAAACAACTACTGATATTTAGAGGTTTGTGAATTACGCTTTATTTTGTTTCTGTTTCTCTCTGTCTTGTTTTAATTCAATTAAAACAAGGAAAAAGTTCATTTGATTTTCTTAAGCAGGTCATAATAGGTAGGATAAAAGTATAAAAGGATACAAATAAAATAAACTAAGTAACCTAATTGCACAATTAAACAAGCAATTAATATTTAAATATCCAGTGTCACAAAGAGGAATACAATCCAGAGGTACACTCTTAAAAATAAAGGTACTTCAAAAGGTACTTCAAGCGATGCCAAAGAAGAACCATTTTTGGTTCTACAAAGAACCATTCAGTCAAAGAACCATTTCTTGCTTTTTATATTCTGAAGAACCTTATTTGCCACAAAGAACCTTTTGTGAAACAGAAAGGTTCTTCAGATGTTAAAGGTTCTTAATGGAACCAGACAAAAAGGTTCTTCGATGGCATCATGAAGCACCTTTATTTTTAAGAATGTAGCATCAAAATGTATTAAAGATGTGTCTAAGTATTGAACACGGGAAGCCTCTTTCTGTCTCTCCCTCTCTCTTATCTTTATTGCCATCAGAGTTGAATTCTCAAGCTCTTCTGTTTTACATCATTGCCATTCCATTGTTCACATTCCTTCACTATCAGCACACACACTCATAGACACTCACACATACACACAGACATATAGCACTCACATACACAACACATAATTGCACTTGAACACACACAGGAACACAACCTCTCCAAGACTGGCATGCTCTTGCCTTTCCTTACATCAGAAGGTCAGTTTCTCAGACTTGCTCAGACCATCTTTGTGTGTGTGTTTGCACAATGTGTAAGCAGTACCTCTTGTGTCCAGTTGGGGGAGTCTGTCCTCATTTGTGAGTTCACTGTGACTGGAAACCGAGCTTTATAAGCACAGGGTTTATGTTTCAGAGAATCGATTCGCAAATAGGCTTCGTTTAAATGAATCGGTTCGTTTTAGCCATGTCGGTTCGAACATGTTTGTTAATTACTGTTGTTTGACTTTGTGTGTCAAATTTAGTGGTCTTTATGGTCTCGCCTATGTACCTTCCTATTATAATCCTCTCATTTATGTTCGACTCACGTTTAAAAACCTTTCGTTTCCACTCGGACATCACCGCATGGGGTCCGATGTCTACTCTAAGCACCACCTAATGTAAAAGGATCACCCACAGTCTACTAATTCCAAATCTTTATATAAACCATCTGCAGAAATAGCTACATATGTAAATAATTCCCTAGCTCGACCTCGAATGGTTTGTGTCAACTGTAAAGTACGTTTAACTGAACGCAAATGACTGTCAATATTTGCCAGGGTGAAAGTGAGTGTATTTGTGCTCTAAAGCAGAAGAATGATGAGGAAATGGTCTCTTAACCATCCCATTTCTCTTCTACAGCCGAGAATATATGGAGCGCTGTATTCGCGGTGAAGTTTGTGATTTCAGATTAAACTATCCTCCTCAGTCAACACTGTGCTAAATGAACACTCACTGGAAGACCAGAGGTTTACCTAATGTGTTTAATATGATTTAATACGAAGGTCCATGGTTCAAACTGTCTGCACTCTCGGTAAACATCAAGCAGTTTGGCGCCAATAAACACTTTCTACCCTGACTGAAGTGTAGCCTAATGGTGAGGAAATTGGCTTACTTGTTTGCTACAGTCCTTAAAATACTGAAACAGACTTTAGACAAATGTGTATTGCCAGTGAAATTTCTTCTTTTAAAGGGATAAATTAAACTTTGATTCAAATACTGAAATAATTAAATCATCATTTATAGCAAATACAAATGCATAGTTTTACGGTTACATTATTATTGTATTACACATACACTCTTAAAAATAAAGGTGCTTCGCAATGCCATAGAAGAACCTTTATTTTCTAAGTGGTTCCATAAAGAACCTTTAACATCTGAAGAACCTTTGTGTTTCACAAAAGGTTCTTTGCGGCAAATGAAGGCTCTTCAGATTATAAAAAGGTAAGACAGAGATGGTTCTTTAAAGAACCTTTGACTGAATGATTCTTTGTGGAACCAAAAAATTTTCTTCTATGGCATCGCTGTGAAGAACCTTTTGAAGCACCTTAATTTTTAAGAGTGTAGAAGAACCTTTTTTGTTTCAATGTTTCTATAAAGAACCTTTAACATCTTAAGAACCTTTCTGTTTCACAAAAGGTTCTTTGTGGCACTCTTAAAAATAAAGGTGCTTCGCGATGCCATAGAAGAACCTTTTTTGTTTAAATGGTTCCATAAAGAACCTTAAACATCTGAAGAACCTTTCTGTTTCACAAAACCTTTTTTGTGGCAAAAGAAGGTTCTTCAGGTTATAAAAAGGTAAGAAAGAGATGGTTCTTTAAAGAACCTTTGACTGAATGGTTCTTTGTGAAACCAAAAATGGTTCTTCTATGGCATCGCTGTGAACAACCTTTTAAAGCATCTTTATTTTTAAGAGTGTACATTTAAATATAGTTTATGTAAATTAAATAAAAAGAACTAAAAAATGGCAAAAGTAAAATACCAAAATATGATTGAAAGTTTCTGCATTGATGTGCCCTGCTTACTGCTAAAACGCGGCATGTTGATAGCAAGTATTTGGACAGACTCTATTTGATATGAAATAAAACCCTTGTTTATTGATGTACAGTAGATGGTTATTGAGCTGTAAGCAGAGACGAGCAGTGAGACTGCTTTCATAGCTGCAGTTTTAGGAGTCCCTGTAGTGTACTTACATCTGGCCTATTTGACAAAAGACAACAATAAGAGTCAGTTTGTTGTTTCTGTACAGTCTATCCTGACCAATACAACATGACATTTCCTCACAACTCAACTCACTGCACAGTTAATAATTCCTGCTTAATCCTGCTGAGCCAAAACGTACGTCTCTCGTGTGTGTGTGCTTCTCTTGTCAGAGCAGACAAATTATGTGGAAGCAGAGTTTCTGTACACAGTGGCAGACACACATTTCCCATCCAACACACACATTCAGACTCCAGTAAAGTCACATTCAAATGCTGCTTCAATTACAACAGCAGTTATTGTGTCATGCTTTGTTTGATTCATGTCTGATTTGCACTTTTTCCTTTTGATGTGTACAGTGGTGGTAATTTTATGCAAGCTGTCTATTGCATCTATCCCAAACATGCAGCCATGATTGATTCAAAGGCTCCAAAAGGAGGTTTACAGAGATGCCAAAGAACAGCGGTGTCCAAGAGCCAAACTTCAGAAGAGTTCAGCTTCAGTCGGATCCAACACAATTGCCTGGAAGTTTTTAGTGAGTCTAAAGACCAAGATCGGCTGGTTTAGGTATGTTTAATTATGGTTGGATCTAAGTTTGGCCTTCCAGGAACACGTTTGGACACCCCTGCCATACCCTCATAAAAATAAAGGTGCTTTAAAGGGTTCTTCAAGCGATGCCATAGAAGAACCATTCAGTCAAAGGTTCTTTAAAGAACCATCTCTTTCTTACCTTTTTACAATCTGAAGAATCTTCTTTCGCACAAAGAACCTTTTGTGAAACATAAAGGTTCTTTAGATGTTAAAGGTTCTTAATGGAACCATTTAGACAAGTAAGGGATAATGTACAGGCAGCCGGTAGTTATCGCAGAAATAAGCCCCGACAGTGTGATCAGGACCCGACGCGAAGCGGAGGGTCTTGTATCACACTGAAGGGGCTTATTTCGCGATAACTACAGGCTGCCTGTACATTATCCCGCTTATTACACGGCTACTTGCCACATAAGGAAAAAAACTGGACATGAATATGAATTTGAAACCTTTTATTGGCATATTTGTTTTAAATTAACATTTTTATCCTTCCGCGAAACGATATAGTACCACGTGACTAACATTCAAACTATGTACTTTAGTAAGACAATTTAAATAGATTAATGTCGAAATTTTCCATTGTTAATTGTGGTTGTCCAGTGTTTGTCACAAGATGACGCCAAACGGTAATCTTTGTTGGCACGGAGGAATTTTAAACATACAAGTAGTACCGGCTATGCGTTATTACTTTGGAGCGGTGATTATTTGAAAAGAACGAACCTGCAAATGTCTCAACTGACCAATCAGAATCAAGCATTCCAAAGAGCCGTGTAATAAAAAAGGTTATTCTATGGCATCGGGAAGCACCTCTATTTTTAAGAGTGTAGGAAAATCAATATGAGTTCCAAAAAGAACCTTTCAGTGTTAATAGTCTAGACTCTTTTTTCACTATGAAAAAAATATATGCTGTAGGAATTGCATGGATGTTAAACATTCTTGGAACTATAGATTAAAAACAAACAAACAAACAAATGAAAGAACCTTTATTTTTAAGAAAGATTTAACTAATTAATAGGAACTATGCTGCATAAAATGTGACCCTGGACCACAAAAATAGTCATAAAGGTCTATGTTTTGAAATTGAGATGTATTCATCATCTAAAAGCTGAATAAACAAGCTTTCCATTGATGAATGGTTTGTTAGGACAATGTTTGGCAGAGATACAACTATTTGAAAATCTGGAACCTGAGGGTGCAAAAAAATCTAAATATTGAGCAATGCATATTACTAATCAAAAATTAAGTTTTGACACAAAACATCTTCATGGAACATGATCTTTACTTAATATCCTAATGATTTTTAGCATAACAGAAAAATCGATCATTTTGACCCATACGATGTAGTGTTGGCTATTGCTACAAATACACCCGTGCTACTTATGACTGGTTTTGTGGTCCAGGGTCACAAATGTGACTAAATAGCTTTTTTAATGGTATTTTTCAATAGGTAAACAGTCAAACATGGTGTTACCAAATGCCAAGGTCATGGGTACCCAGGTAATTAATGAACTAAACTGAATAAAATGTATACCTTGAATGCAACGTACATTGCTTTGGATAAAAAGCATCGCCAAATGTGTAAATGTACACTTTTGAGAGCTTGAAGTTATGCCGAACTGAAGCTTCGTTCACCTGAAGAGCAACATGTTTTCTGTTAGGATCCAAATGGGGAATGCATTGACAAAAAAACTGTTATAGCTTATTGTAGATGTACTTCCTGTGATGTGTCTCCCAAAAGAAAAGATGGTCCTAAAGAGACTTTTTGTTTAAAAATGGCTGATATTGGTGAACTGTTCCAGGGTTGCAAACTTAAACAGCTGTTTTTGTTTATTAGAGGCTATCAAACGATGCTGTCGTGATTATTTCGATCTCGGACATAGATTAAGTTTTACTAAATGGCAAATTGAGAACTGAATTATTCTTGGAGGAATCAAACAAACTGTTTTGCAATGAGTGCTGTTGTTTTTTAACAACTACGAATTCACATCTGCATTATTAGATTATACTAATATTTGCAGATATTATTATAAAATCAAAAATAAAAAAATATTTTGTAGTAAACAAATCAGTAACAATTTAGTATATAGGGACCAGTTCTCACTATTAACTAGATGCTTTAAGCATGACGATTATTATAATATTGGCTGTTTATTAGTACTTATAAAGCACACAACATCTTTACTGTAAAGTCACAGAAACTTTAATGAATTTGGATTGCCTATAGACATTTTTTATATTACCCATCCCTGAGTTACAATAAACACAGACACACAGATATGCACAGTCATTGAAACACATGCATGCGCACACAAAGACTGCAGAGATAAATGATGTAATTTGTCTCCAAGTGTCATAATCTGGGTCAAATCACGGTCTACTCTAGACTGACTGCACTATCGTATACAGTTCGACACATACATCTGATCTCACCGCAGTGCAATTTGATCCACTTTTTGCCCCACGCCGATCCAAACACACACCCCCTCCAGGATAGGTATATTTAACCCTCGACGTCTCCTCACATTACTGCAGCCATTATCTGTTAGTTAAAGGCTGGGAGTGGTGTTCAGGGTGCTTTGCCTCCCTGACCAGCTGCTGAACTCTCGCACACTCCTGGAAAACACGCTTGGGCCGCGCTGCTCGTTTGTCACACAGTACACTGACAGTAAAAGGTCATCGCCTCCCATCGCTGCGAGCCAGAAACAGCAGCCTCCATATTACCCAGCACAACGGATTTGTTTAAGACTGGGAAGACAAACGCGTGCACACACACACACACACACACACACATACATACACTCAGAACTTTATCTAATCTAGGCCACCTGTCTGTGCATATACCTCCCAGGTGGCAGAGGGACGTGGAAGAGGAGACGCTGTGTAACATTGCTGTGAGCCGGCCATTACAGTCATCTGCCCATAACAAGGTCTGTAAATGAGCATTGAGACCCTTATTCGGATCGCCAGACACCTCAGAGTGGACAAAGAGGAGATGCTTTCTCACTTTATGAATAGAAGGAGGATGTATTCTCTCTCCGCGATGGAAAAATTTAGTTTTGGGACATTAATTAAGCAGAATGATGCCTGCTGAGATACTATAACTGTAGTAAACTCTAGAAAACACTAAATATGAATGTGACTAGATTTCTGTATTTTCTGCAGGCGTAGCACAAACTGTAAAGCATGTGTTGTGCGGCGAAGTTTAGTGTGTAGGGTTAATGTCTTTTTTGATAACCTGAAATCCTCAATATAAACTCTTAATATGAGGGAAAGGTAATAACGATGCATGTCTTAGAAAATAACACTAATAATTACATTTAGTGTGTGTGAATAGAAAAAATGTGTATGTATACTATTATTATGTATACTAGTAAAAAATTAAAAATCACACCAATGCTGCATTTATTTGTTAAAAAAATACAGTAAAAACGGACATTTTTAAATATCATAATATTTTCAGATATTGTTTTAATGTCTTTTTTAATATGCTGATTTGCTGTTCAAGTATTTTAATGCATTGTTCAGATATGCAATTCTAGCCAAGCACTGATTGGTTCTTCCAATGCTGCCTCATTAGCCAATCAGAAGTACTTCCTACTCCATGTAACCATATATGACAACTTGTCTATCTGTCCCTCCACCTCCCCAGTGCCACCTGTAGAGATCTGTTAAGGGGTTCTGTCATTTCTTGCAGCAGCCTGTCCTCTTGTTTGTTATTTTGAGTGAGATTAATAAATTATTGTATTTAATCACACTGAGGACAACTGAGGGACTCATATGCAACCATTAGAGAAGGTTCAAAAGCTCACTGCTGCTTCAGAAGGAAAAACAATGCATCAAGACCTGGGGGGTGAAAACTTTTGAACAGAATCAAGATGTTTACTTTTTTCTTTTTTCTTACTTTCTTTTCATTTACTGCCCTTCAGAAGCTACAGAAGATATTTGCATGTTTCCCAGAAGACAAAATAAGTTACTTTTACCCTTATCTTCAAACTGAAAAAGTTTTCAACTCTAAATGCATCGTGTTTCCTTCAGAAGCATCGGTAAGCATTTCATTTCAGAAATTCTGCAATAGTTGCATGTGAGTCCCTCAGTTGTCCTCAGTGTAAAAAACAAAACAAAAGATGGATCTCAAAATCATACAGTCATTGTTGGAAAGGGTTCAAATATGCAACAATGCTGAAAAAAGTAAGAATTTGTCAGACCTGAAGAATTTTTTATGAAGAACAGTGGGCAGTTTAACTGAAAAAAAAAAAAAAAGACAGCTGTGGATCATTCAGGTAACAACACAGTGTTAAGAATCAAGTGTATGTAAACTTTTGAACAGGGTCATTTTTATAAATTCAACTATTATTTTACTATTTCATCTTGTGGACTATATGTAAATATTATTCAGGTCATGCATTTGGCATGATCCCTCTTATTTATAATTATAATAATAATTAACATTTTGCAGATTCTGCAAGGTGTATGTAAACTTTTGACTTCAAATGTATATAGAAATATAAGAGAATTTCAAACATACACCATAAAGTCCACCTCAGAAACTGTTAAGAGTTGAATATCAAATGGTGTGTTTAATGACGATAGCTGTTATGGTCAGGAGTGATGTGACGTGAAAGAGGTCCTGTAGTTTATGACACAGATCTATCAAACCACAGAGCTGTGCTGTTTGAATAGTCAGGGATGGACAAACCATGACAGAGAAGGTTTGTGATGTTCTGAGCGCTCCATTAAAAGTCTACATAAACTGACTGACATTTCTCACTAACACTTTTCTGTCTCTTTCTCTGTCTGCTTGTGTGAGGAGAATACTTTCCAAGGTCAAGCACTGAGCAAAGTACAATACCAATCCTTCAAGACCAGGTCAAGTGGTAAAAGAAACAATATAATAATAACTTCCTGTGTTGTTTCTATTTAAGTATAATGCATGGGAAAAACTACTGGGAAATGACATCATGACACTGATCGGCTGATGGTACCACAAGGAGACGCACAATCCCACAGTCCTCTCACTAATGACTATCCTGACCTGCAACACTAAAAAATAGAAGTGCAATTAAATTCAATTGCAATAGCTTTCAATATAGTTAAATGGAATAAAATGTAGGTATATATTGTTCGCCAAACTATTTTCGGTCAGAATGTACTGCTACTGCTACTTCTAGCAGAATATGTGCAGCTAACAGTGCTAGCTCACTTCCTGTCCTCCGTCCATCGCTGGCGTGATTTAGTGCAGTCTTGCAGTTCCTGCCATTATTGCTCTTCTGAGCTGGTGCTATTCAAGAACCACTGTGAACTGTGAAGTGATGACGCAGAAAGTCAGATACTTTATTTTTGTCACATAGGAGTCAGGATTATACACTCTTAAAGAAGAAAGTTCACTTCCAGAACAAAAATTTACTGATAATTTGCTCACCCTTTTGTCATCCAAGATGTTCATGTCTTTCTTTCCTCAGTTGTAGAGAAATTATGTTTTTTGAAGAAAACATTTCAGGATTTCTCTCCATAAAGTGGACTTCTATGGTGCCCCCGAGTTCGAACTTCCAAAATGCAGCTTCAAAGGGCTCTAAATGATCCCAGCCGAGAAAGAAGGGTTTTATCTAGTGAAACAATTGTTTATTTTTTTAAAAAAATGTACAATTTATATACCTTTTAACCTCAAATGCCAGTCTTGTCTAGCTTCAAATGGCTCTAAAGACACTTCTTTAGAGCCATTTGAAGCTGGATTTAAACTGCATTTTGGAAGTTCAAGCTTTGGGGCACCATAGAAGTCCACTATATGGAGAGAAATACTGAAATGTCTTCCTCAAAAAACAATTTCTTTATGACTGAAGACAGAAAGACATGAACATCTTGGATGACAAGGGGGTGAGTACATTATCTGTAAATTTTTGTTCTGGGCGTGAACTTCTCTTTTAACTGCCATATACATTCTGATACCATAATGCTGACTTTTATAATCACAATATTTTATTTACACATGAATTTAGTTTTTTTAATCTTTGTAGCTCGTCATCTTACTTCATCCCCTAAACCTTCTGAGTTTCAAGGTAGAGAAGATTAGAATAATATGAATGAATTATAGATGAGATATTCTTACAATACAATAGATATTGACAGTTTTTGAGATCAAATTGCATCACCTATTAAGATGGTTTGATGATTGACTGCATGAGATGATTGCTATATTTATGAGTTTTGTGTAGAGAAATGTTCAGTAACCACAGGTTAACTCTTAACTTAAAGGGATAGTTCTTCCAAAAAGAAAAATTACCCCATGATTTACTCACCCTCAAGCCATCCTAAGTGTATATTACTTTAGATGAATACAATTGGAGTTATATTAACAAAGAAATGTCTTGGCTCTTCCTTATAATGACAGTGAATGGCTCTCTCATTAACATGCATATGGCCTTAAAGGAGTAGTTCACTTTCAGAACAAGAATTTACAGATAATTTACTCACCCCCTTGTCATCCAAGATGTTCATTTCTTTCTTTCTTCAGTCATAAAGAAATTGTGTTTTTTTGAGGAAAACATTTCAGGATTTCTCTCCATATAGTGGACTTCTATGGTGCCCCCGAGTTTGAACTTCCAAAATGCAGCTTCAAAGGGCTCTAAATGATCCCAGCCAAGGAAGAAAGGTCTTATTGTTGTGAATTCTTTACTTTTAATGTCTCTTATACTTTTATATTTGGTAAGAGCTTGTATTATGTAAATATGCAAGATGCAACTTTTATTATGATACGTGTTCGGCGTAAGTGTTGCGCTATTGGTTACGCATGCAGAGCTATCAGAATGTGACGCAGTTTTCCACCTGTGCAGCACCGTCAAGTGCAGGGCAAAGTTATTGACGAAGTAAGTTTGCTTCATGACTTTATGTGTGTAACACTGGACGTTTATACCGCTAAATCTGTTTGAGATGTTAAGCCTTTGTGATATTTTTGGTTTTCGCGATCTTTATGATAATTAGTTCAACATGTGAAATGCACGTGAAAATGCCGCTAGCATCGCGGCTTATCTTGCTAGCTGTTATTAGTATCTTGTTTAAACATGTTGCTGATTTGTGTGATAGATTCTATACAATTAATGTTTCATATTGTGATGAGGACATCGTATAATGTACCTTAAGTTGTTGTATATGCTTCTTTATATTCTGTTACTCCAGTAATTATTCGTCCACCAACCAAGTTGTTAATATTGCTTAATGTGGAAAAGTGCACTGTTCATTGTAACAGTATATTTATGTGTCACACTTATATTTATGTTTAAAATTGTTATTTATTTCTGATTTATTGTTTATTGCAGAAACTACCTCCAATGCATCAGTGTGTATATGGTGAAACCCTGCACATAAATAAATGGCGGAAAGAAATTTGATGACTCCGACTCCCTGATCAGAGTACTGAAGTGGTTAATACCCTTAAAAAACCGGCATTATTGGGGCAGTCCCCAACACTTATCTATCAAAATGATTGGTTATTTTCCAAAATCATTTACAACTTATAATCTTTAATCTCAAACAATCGTATATTAAGTGTATTTTTTTTTTTTTTTTTTTTTTTTTTTTTTTAGAAAATAACCCATCGTTTTGCTAGATAAGACCCTTTTTTCCTCGTCTGTGATCGTTTAGACCCCTTTGAAGCTGCATTTTGGAAGTTCAAACTCTGGGGCACCATAGAAGTCCATTATATGGAGAGAAATCCTAAAATGTTTTACTCAAAAAACAAATTTTCCTTATGACTGAAGAAAAAAAGCCATGAACATCTTGGATGACAAGGGGTGAGTACATAATCTGTAAATTTTTGTTCTGAAAGTGAACTACTCCTTTAAATATGTTTTTTATTTTTTTTTTTTTTTTTTTTTTTTACACAAATGCATCGCTTTGCTCTAGAAGGCCTTTATTAACCCCCCTGAGCCACGTGGAGCACTTTTTATGATGTATGGATGCACTTTTTTTGGCCTTTAAAATTTCAACCCCCATTCACTGCCATTATAAAACTTGGAAGAGTCAGGAGATTTTTAACTCTAATTGTATTCGTCTGAAGGAAGAAAGTCATATACACCTAGGATGGCTTGAAAGTGAGTAAATCATGGGGTAATTATCATTTTTTGGGTCAACTATCCCAGGTTCAAACTTGGGGGTACCATAGAAGTCCACTATATGGAGAGAAATCCTGAAATGTCTTCCTCACAAAACAATTTCTTTACTGAAGATAGAAAGACATGAACATCTTGGATGACAAGGGGGTGAGTAAATTATCTATACATTTTTGTTCTGAAAGTGAACTTCTTTAACTGCCATAGACATGATATCATGATGGTGACTTTCATAATCACACTATTTTATTTACACAAATGAATTTAGTCTTTTTTTATCTTTATAGCTCCTCGCCATCTTACTTCATTACTACTTTCAAGGTAGAAAATTTTAGAATAACATGAACTATAGATGAGATATTCATACAATACAATACAATGCATATTGACAGTTTTTGAGATCAAATTCAAATTCAAACATCACCTATTGGCATATAAACCTACTATGAAATTACACTCTATATACAACTCAAACAAACACACTTACACACAGTAATTTGGGTTAACAGTAACTAACACATTCTAAAACTCTATGGCAGGTTGACACTAGTAATACCCAGCGCTCCCAAACCCACAAACCTCTCCATCATCATATAATCTCTATGGGTCACTCCACACTGTACAGACTCACCTCATTATGTCCAGTGACTGTCCACACCTCCTTTACACACACACACACACACACACACACACACACACACACACACACACACACACACACACACACACTCAAACACACCCAAGTGGTGTAGTGAGGATTTAAAATGGGACAACTTCGTTACCCAAAGTCTATAACTTGTAGGTGAATATAGAGGAATTTGTATGTCTTTTGTCCTCAATACACAGTTTTTTTTCATATACTTGAATACAAAGTAGGACTACTTTTATTATCTGTCACAGAAATTCTGAGTTCCAATCAAATGCAGTCACACCTGAATGAGATTGGAGATCTAGAGGATATTTACAACTGAAAACAAACAAAAAATAGCATCTTGGTTAAGAAAACTATACTATTGTAATTTAAAAAAAAAAAAAAAAATCTTTAATAAATGCATACATTTTTCATTCCTCATCCTGGCTAGCAATGAATACAGTTCTGATACTAGTGTATTTATTTCCGCTCCCTTTGCTGTCCTTATTGAAAAACAAATAAATCTTTTGTTGTTGGACCATTGGGACCTTCCAGTAAGATATATAGCTAGCTGTATGAAACATGTTTGTTACTATCTTTAGCTGCTCTCTTTGCTACAACCCTGCCATGTCAATTGCAACCTTGATCTTTTGTTGATTACTGACATTCGTGACATCTGCTTGTGCAATGCACTTTGCGTAATATTAGTACAGAGAAGTGGCATCAACTTAATCAAATGGTAAAAAGTTAAAAAATGTCTTGCTATTTAATATGACCTGCTTTTATGTGCATGCATGTGTACACTAATGTTTAAAGTTTTTTGAAAGGAATACTTTTATTAAGCAAGGATGCAAAAGTAAAAGTAAAAATGTTCATATTGTTATACAAAATGTATATTTCAAATGATATTTCAAATAGATGCTGCCCCTTTAACTGATTGATCAAAGAATCATGAAGAAAAAAATATATTATGTTTTCCATAAAAATACTGTGACACTGGAGTAATGTTTCTGAAAACATCACCGGAATAAATTACATTTTACAATATATTTCTAAAATTTAGTTTTTACTGAGTTTAATGAAATAAATGCAGCCTTGGTGAACGAGACTTCTTTCAAAAACATTAAAACATGTTACCAAGCCCAAGCGTTTTAACTTTAGTGTATGTTGTAGAGTTGATGTGTGTTTGCGGCAGTAGAGGTGAAGTGAGGGTGTATCTGTCAGCCTGAGGGTGCAGTCACTCTACATCTGACATGAGCAGGTCATAAACTCTGACCTCTTGACCTCTCTTTGGTCATTCTGCACAGCACTCATCAGCTTCAGACACACACACAAACACGCCACAATGTCTAGCTCACGAAGAATAGTATGATTCTCATAGAACTCTGGGAGAGACACTGGACTTGTAGCTATCCAGCTTCACTTGTACCTTTCATTGTTGAGTGTATGCACTTTAGATATGCTGATGTGTGATTTTGCAGATGTGTTAATGAGGTGACTGCAGATTTTGTTCAGTCAGCTTCTAGATGCAGTCTCAACTGACTGATGAATCTCTGGTGTTAAGTGCAACTTAAGAACTTTACTGTTTGTGGTTATGGGTTGTGTAAGTCAAACCACTATGAAAGCCATTGTAAGACACAGATGGAGAGGCTTTAGTCAGACAATGTCACAAAACACACACACACACACACACACACACACACACACACACACACACACACACACACACACACACACACACACACACATTTATCTAGCTATATACTGTCCAAACAAATGAATGCACACCACAGCATTGACTGATCACTGAGATGGTTTGGTGATTGACTGCATTAGATGATGTGAGTTTTGTGTAGACAGATGTTCAGTAATCACATGTTAACTCTTAACTTGGGATAGCTGACTCAAAAATGAAAATTACCCCATGATTTAGTCACCTTCAAGACATCCTAGGTGTATATGACTTTTTTTCTTCTTTCAGACGAATACAATTTGAGTTATATTTAAAAATGTCCTGGCTCTTCCAAGCTTGTAATGGCAGTGAATGGCTGTTGAAATTTTGAAGTAAAATAAAGTTCATCCATCTATCAAAGTACTCCACAAGGCTCTAGAGGGTTAATAAAGGTCTTCTGAAGCAAATCAATGTGTTTGTGTTTAGAAAAATGTCAATATATAAAACTGTAAAATCCACGATAAAAGATTACATACACTTGATTCTTAATACTGTGTTGTTACCTGAATGATTCACAGATCTTTTTTTTAAAGTAATAGTTGTTCATGAGTCTCTTGTTTGTCCTGAACAGTTAAACTGATTGCTGTTCTTCAGAAAAATCCTTCAGGTCCCACAAATACTTACTCATATCAAAAATACTCAGCATTTTTGTGTATTTGAACTAGGGGTGGGCATAGATTAATTTTTTTAATCTAGATTAATCTAGATTAAATCTTGGAATTAATCTAGATTAATCTAGATTAAAATGGCTAATTTGAATTCTGCTGAAGGCATTCAGAATATGTGTGCTACCCAAATAATGACTTAAAGTCTTTGAGAATGGATTATAAAGCTCATAAAGCTGTTCTATGATAATTTGTTGATGAAAATAAATTATGTTCAATTAGATGTACTTGTGTTTACTAACTAACTAACAATGAAATTATTTTTTCTACCTATTAGATTGTGTTTTTTTTAACGTCAACACCTACCCAGCCCATTACATGTTACACCGTACTTTTATTTTGACAGGTTGCCGTGAAGTTTCTGTGTCATACAGTATGATATGATGCTAGTTTTCTCAAATGAAACGGTAAAAGTGACACTCACAGCAGTTTGGGAGATTGAGTTTATCTGTTCATGTGAGATGAAAATGCCAAAGATTACCGGGAGCGTCACGTGTGTTTCAGTATGCGTGTAGTAAAAGCTCGTCTCCGCAATGCATACATACAGCTAGGCAAACGGAACATATCGGATTCATATTAAAACGGTCTTTTTGCATTTCAGTTTTCACATACACTAGTCCATATCGCGATTTGAATTAAGTGACTGACCAACATTTGATTTATGAATCCAAAAAACGACGAATTTACGTGGCATTTCGCTATAGTAGATTCGGTTTTTATGAATGGAGGACGACGCGATCCCGTCTGTGTTTTGGCGGAGAGGAGACTTAAATGCGCGACCATATTCTACAGTCTTCGGTATACATCCGCGTTAAACTATCAAGGTGAAAGTCATCATAGCTTGCGTAGTTTAGACCCAGCTCCCAACCCAAATTTGAGAATAGATTAACGGCGATATTTTTTTTATCGCGCGATAAGAGTTTCACGTTAACGCAGCACGTTAACGCCGATAACGGCCCACCACTAATTTGAACCCTTTCCAACAATGACTGTGTGATTTTGAGATGCATCTTTTCGCACTGAGGACAACTGAGGGACTCATATGCAACTATTACAGAACGTTCAAATGCTCACTAATGCCCCAGAAGGAATAGCAATGTATAAGAGTCAGGGGTGAAAACTTTTAAACAGAATGAAGATGTGTACATTTTTCTTATTTTGCCTAAATATCTTTTTTTTTTTTTCATTTGGTACTGCCCTTCAGGGGCTACAGAAGAAATTTCTGTACAGGTTTCCCAGAAGACAAAATAAGTGTGACCTGATAAAATTTGTGGGACCTGAAGGATTTTTCTGAAGAACAGCGGGCAGTTTAACCGTTCAGGACAAAGAAGAGACTCATGAACAAATATCACAAAAAATAAAATAAAAAATAAAAAAATAAATATAAATGAAAGTCTTTAGTGTCATTCTAGTATGCTGATTTACTGCTCAAGAGACATTTTTATTAATTTTTAAACAGTTTTGCTGCTTCATATTTTTGGAGAAAATGTGATCATAACATGACTGATGAAGTTTATTAGCAATAAAAATCTTTTTAAATGTCTTTATTGTCAATTTTTGATTAATTTAATACATCCTTGCTGAATTAAATAATTCATTTAAAATTTTCTAATAAAAACCCCCACAAACATTTGAATATTTACTTAAGGACACCTAAAGCTGGTAAAAGTATATATGGAACTTTAAAATTCGATGCCACATTTCTGTGAGCATATAGATGGCTAAATTTAATTTTGGTTAAATTTTGATTAAAGTTTTGTCTGTGTGCTTTTTTTTTACTTTTAAAGATTTGGTAACCATTAACTGCCATTATATGAATGACAGACTGCAACGGTTTGAGCTAAAAATCTTCGTTTGTGTTCTACTGAAGAAACAAAGTCACCTATATCTTGAATGCCCTGGGGGTAAGCAGATAAACATCAAATTAAAATGTTTGGTGAACTATCTCTTTAAGTGATAATCAGATCATTTAATCTGCTCTATGATATAAACCATCTGATTACCATAAAACACAACTACTACTCTTTGTGTTGTTTTTATGTTCCCTTTAGGTTTTATCTGAAATAGATCTCACCAGATCAGATCAAGAAAGTGTTTTCCAGTTTTGTGTAGAATAAGCATCAGGCGGCCAGTGGACGGACAGTTTGTGGTCCGGAAGCTCGTGAAACCATTCAAGAGACCCATATTTTCCGGAGCTCATGTTGCATGAGCCTATTTTATGGTCCTTGCAGCCCCACACAGAGCAACAACAGTGGGCTGAATTATATTCATCCCGATAGAGGACAGGAGACCCACACGCACACACAAAAACATGGCCCAGTTACACACATCCCAGCCTGAGTGTGTTTGTTTGTGTGAATCTGTGTGCGTCCCTGGGGAGGACAGTTAGTCCAGAACTACTACACTGGCATATTTTCTCTAGCATATATTACCCACGCAGACAAACAAGACCGTCTGAATGTGTGTGTGCGTGTGTACGGAGGCAGAGAGGCTGTGCTTTGCGGGCGGAGAGGGCCGAGAGGTGAGCTCTGGTGGTAATAAAAGCATATGCTGGCTGTTAACTGAATGAGAAATAAAGACATCGCAATGATCCATCTTCATTACTTCTCTTCCCCTCTCCTTCATCCGCACCCGGATCTGTTTCAGCAGGGCACATGATATTCAACTCTCTCTCTCTCTCTCTCTCTCTCTCTCTCTCTAGGTGCCTGGCTCTAATGGCGGTGTCCTGATGTTATGGTCGGAGTTTGCATCTGTGTGAGAAGAGAGAGACAGAGAGGAGAGAGAGAGAGAGAGAGAGAGAGAGAGAGAGAGAGAGAGAGAGATGGTTTTCATGCAGAATGACTGTCGTTCAAGGGCATTTTGGAGAAGGTGCTGCTCTCCCTAAAAAATGAACCATCACCACCCGACACATTCAAATAGAGACGTTTAGGCCAGCGCTGAGAGGAGCCGCTGTTCTCACATGCTGTATGTCACAGCCAATACGGCTTTGTACGATCAGCTGCCCCATAGAGTGCTGTTGTGTGTCCACATGTTCACAAACAAGCACACTCTCACACGTGAAGAGTCAAGTGAAGGTTGCCATTAAATAACACAGCTAAGAAATAGATCAGTCTTTGTTTGATTTTTGTGAATACTGAAAACAAGATTTTCCACCAAAAAACAATGTTCACTAAGATTATTGTTATAACTGAACAATCATAATGCATTTAACTGGATATCCTTCAATTATAAAAAATGAAATTATAGTCTTCATAAAGACAACAAAAACTCATTTAAGGACCATTGACATTTTCAAGGACATTGGACATTGAATTCAGAAAAGTAAATGAATTAATGAATGAATGAATGATAGCTAGATACACTTTAAAAATAAAGGTGCTTTAAAAGGTTCTTCAAGCGATACCATAGAAGAACCATTTTTGGTTCCACAAAGAATCATTCAGTCAAAGGTTCTTTAAAGAACCATCTCTTTCTTACCTTTTTTATAATCTGAAGAACCTTCTTTCGCCACAAAGAACCTTTTGTGAAACAGATAGGTTCTTAAGATGTTCTACCATTTAGACAAGAAAGGTTCTTCTATGGCATTGTGAAGCACCTTTATTTTTTAAGAATGTAGCTGGAGCTACATTTTTAAGAATGTAGAAAGATAGATAGATGCATTGATAGAAGCTTTATTTTTATTTTTCATTCTTATTTGTTTGTTTGTTTGTTTTTGTGGTTTGTTTGTTTGTGCTTGGTAGATTACTTTCAAATTGTAGTCCATTACTGACTCCAATTTACACAACAGAAACTGTAGTTAGTAACGTAATCCATTGCATTACACATTTTAGGTAATGTAATCTGACTACTATTAGATTACTTTTAGATTACTTTTGACCTATCACATTGATTTCAATAAGACAATCTGGAACTCTATTGATATAAAAATACAAAGATAAAAAAATATAGATTTCATTCCTTGTTTTTAACAACTTAAATTGCATTAAACATAACATTACGACAATGTTTACGTCAAATGTGTTACTTAATTATTATGTCAAAATCTCAAAATGAAAGAAGTTTGGGAATCCATGCATTACATTCAAATAAGAAATAACACGAATATGTGAAGAGTTCATTTGCAAAAACAGGTAACTCAAAAATGTTTTTTCATTGTTCATTCCAATAAATCTCAATGAAGCTGCAGTTGGGTTATTTTGATATAAACTAGAAATAACTAAAAAAATACAGCTAACATAATAAAACACAATAAAACAAAAAAATAAATTTTTGAAAGTGTCAAATTTTCAAATAAAAAAAGTTATCTGTTATTAACATGTAATAATGCATGTTAATGTGTTTGAAAGAAAAAAAGCCTTCCAAAGACATAGTGATACATAGTTAAATAACCCAAAAATGTGTTGCTATTGTGTGTAATATGTAATCAGTAAAATAGTAACTGTAGTCTGATTACAAGTATTTTAAAATGTAATCTAATTACAAGTACTAAATTTGAATCCAAATTACATGCAGTCAGTTACTGCCCAGCACTGTTTGTTTGTTTATTCTTGCATTTATTTATTTATTTTTAGAGCAGTGGTGGCTAATACCCAGTTTTACTGTAGTAACAATAGCACATGCACCATTGTGTCAGAGACTGGTTTTCCTGGTACATTTTTAAGTGTAAGTGATTTGTGCTGTTTAGTGCACCCCAGGGCAAGAAAGCAAAAACCGCTCTGTGTGGGAAAAAAAAGTTTTATGTGGTTTTCAGGGCAATTAGAAAGTGTGTGTGTGTTTGCTTAGCCTCCATGTATAAACTCTCTTAGCTAAGTGCAAAGATGCAGCAGGGTTTTATCTCTCTGATCAGGAGTCTAAACGGCACGCTGACACCATAATTACATGATTTATATCATTCTGCGATTCTAAGACAGGCATGGCACCTCTCTTCTGCTGATTCATGAGGAACGCACTCAAGTGGCTTTTGAGGGCACATCAAAGGAATTACCTTGATTCATACGCTTGATGTTTGTTTAAATAAATGCATGGTGATCAATCTTAAGACCTTCCCCAAAGTTTGTTTGGCTCCAGACAGACTGAGGGACAGAGCCAGATCTCGTCTCACGCAGACCGGGCTCTTCCGAACGCAAACTTGGCCCGTTGGATCCTCCTCAGGAAAGAACCAGAAACGGAGCTCGCTTCACCTGAGTCTACTTTGTTTTCCGTTCTGCAGTCGGGCGTACGACCTCAAACAGATCGCCAAACTCCGCCAGCTCCTCCAGGGGCCGGCGAAATAGGTGTGTGAACTAAAAATAAATCTGTTACCGTGCAGCGGCACTCAGTTTAGTCACTGAGGAGGTTTTTTTTATTCTCCAGCTGTACTCAGGCGGGTTTCGCCTCATGGTTTGGAGGCATACATTAATTATCGCGCTCACAGGAACTGCCCTGCCTCACTGCTGACTTACTGCCCTTCACTGCCTCCACTCTGAGGGGGTTTTAAAGCTGTCATTTAATACAGTTCGGGCAGTTAGGCCTGCAGACGGGGCTGAATGCTGCGTATGCAAATGAAAAGATACCTTCTGAGTGTCGAAATGAAAAGGAGGCAATTCATTAATCACTGAGGTGTGTGAAAGCATGGTGTGTGAAAGTGATTTTTACTATGAAGGAATTCTGGGATCGTGAAGTCCCGTGGTGGTGTGTGACTGCATGTGTGTGCGTGTGTGTGTTTGCTGGGGGCTGCTGCTCGCTTCGATGACAGTATCTCTTAGTATCTGGACACAGCGCCACCATTGCCACCGATAATATTTGTTTATCTTGGGCGTTCTTGAGATGCTGCTTGCTCTTTTCCGAGCATTCACGCAGCAGTCATACACGCTCACGGTTGTCCTCCATCTAACTCATCTCACTTGGTTACAAGAGCTGACCTATGCTTTTACACCCCTCATGTTCACTGTGTGTCACTGCTATAATGCAGGTTTTCATCTCCCCATGTTTCTGTGTTGATGTTTACTGTAAAAACATGGGAATAATTGTAATGATAAAAGACTAAAAATGCAATGGTAAAAACCTTGGTTGTTAATTGGTTAGATGTAAGCTGTGCTTGGGTAACATATTACAAGTAACTAGTAAAGCAATTTAGAGTTACATTTTCAAATAAGTACATTTAAGTTACTTGTTTTCCCATTTGTGACCCTGGAACACAAAACGAGTCTTAAGTAGCACGGGTATATTTGCAACAATTGCCAAAAATACATTGTATGGGTCAAATGATCGATTTTTCTTTTATGCCAAAAATCATTAGGGTATTAAGTAATGATCATGTTTCATGTAAATTTCCTACCATAAATATATTAAAACTTCATTTTTGATTAGTAATATGCATTGCTAATAACTTCATTTGCACAACTTTAAAGATAATTTTCTCAATATTTAATTTTTTTTGCACCCTCAAGATTCCAGATTTTCAAATAATTGTATCTCAGCCAAGCTTAGCAAACCATACATTAATGAAAAGCTTATTCAAATGATGTATAGAAGTAAAAAAAAAAAAAAAAAGAAAGAAAGAAAAAAAAAAAAAAAAGATCCTTATAAATGGTTTTGTTTTGTGGTCCAGGGTCACATTTTTCCTGTCCCCGTGTGGAGAGAAACCGGGAGTGAGGTGCAAAGGCACTTCCTTCAGCCAGTTACTCATTTCACTGTTGGTGTGAAATAGCCTTTATAGTTGGCAAACCTATCATTTTTTTGTCATTTGTTATCAGGGTATTGCCATATTTAAAGGATTAGTTCACTTCCAGAACAAAAATTTACAAAAAATGTACTCACCCCCTTGTCATCCAAGATGTCAATTTCTGTCTTTCTTCATTTGTAAAGAAATTATGTTTTTTGAGGAAAACATTTCAGGATTTCTCTCCATATAATGTATATATATGGTGCCCCAGAGTTTGAACTTCCAAAATGCAGTTTAAACGCAGCTTCAAAGGGCTCTAAACGATCCCAGCTGAGAAAGAAGGGTCTTATCTAGCGAAACGATCGGTTATTTTATAAACAAATTGAAAATTTATATACTTTTTAACCTCAAATGCTCGTCTTGTCTCGTCTCTGTGATGCACATGCGTCAATACAGTTAGGGTATGTCAAAAAACTCCCATCTCGTTTTCGTCTTCAACTTCAAAACCATGCTACATCGCTGTTTTACCTTTGCATTTGATCTTCTTTGTATGTTCACTTAGTAAACACTTGGTCGGTACATCTGCAGCGATGTAGGACAATTTTGAAATTAGGGAAGTTTTTTGATATATTGACCCGGATCACACAGACTATATATGCGCATCAAAGAGACGAGATAAGGCAAGCATTTAATGTTAAAAAGTACATAAACTGTCAATTTGTTTAGAAAATAACAAATCATTTCGCTAGATAAGACCCTTCTTCCTCGGCTTGGATCGTTTAGAGTCCTTTGAAGCTGCATTTAAACTGCATTTTAGAAGTTCAAACTTAGGGACACCATACATATCCATTATATGGAGAGAAATCTTGAAATGTTTTCCTCAAAAAACATAATTTCTTTATGACTGAAGAAAGAAAAACATGAACATCTTGGATGACGAGGAGGTGAGTACATGATCTGTAAATATTTGTTCTGGAAGTGAACTAATCCTTTAATTCTTGACAAGAATGAAAACGAGGCTAGGAGGCACAGAAGTACAGTGTAGCCTTGTTTTTATATACATTAAATTCAGTATGGTGTCTAATCTGATTAAGGTCTATTCCGAAAATTCCCTGTGTGACACATTTAAAATTTTCATTTATTTTTTATTTAAATAACAATGATATACATTCTTCACAATAAAGGTTGCAAATGGGTGTTTTTGCAGTGATCCCAAAGAACCTTTCAGTGAACAGTTCTTAAAAGAACCATTTTGAAGAACGTTTTAAAAATCAAAAGAACCTTTTTCTGCATTTGAAAGGTTCCATAGATGTTCAAGGTTCTTTATGGAACTATCGATGCCAATAAAGAACCTTTATTTTTAATATGTAATATGTGTGAGTTGTGATTTTATATGGTTTTATGTTACATTTTATGTTGTTGAGGGATTTTTGTATTATTTTTAGTGTTTTGTGTATGAATCACACTTTATGTCTTCGATATATTTACTTCAGCCTGTGGCAAAGCTGAACTTTGATTAATAATTTTCTTTCTCTTACTGCCTGTGTTTTTTCAAAGGGAGAGTTTACCCAAAAAAGAAAACTACCCCATGATTTACTCACCCTCAAGCCATCCTAGATGTATATGACTTTCTTCTTTCATAAAATAACAATCTGAGTATATTAAAAATGTCCTGGCTCTTCCAACCCTATAATGGCGGTGGATGTAAAAGTGCATATATCATAAAAAGTGCTCCACACAGCTCTGGGGGTTAATAAAGGCCTTCTGAAGCGAATCGATGCTTTAGTGTAAGAAACATATCCATATTTAAACTTTATAAACTGTATAGTTTCAAAACACCAGTCAGTAAGTAGAAGTACAAAACGATGATATAGGAGGCATTTCTAGCGTCAGAGCTTGTAGTCCAAAAGTGAGCATACCTGGAGAAATATTAATATATTTACACATTTACTTCATATTTTGTCAGACAGAATCATAATTTCTATTCATTTCCACTGATTAACGCAATCTGATGAGCATATTTTCGTTGTTAAGGCTCATTCCCTGCTCACCTGTCACTCATATTACCTGTTCATAATGCATTTATGATGGATATATGCACTTCATTTTGCCTCTAAATCTTTACCACCAAGTCATATATACACAGTAAGACTTGAAAGTGAGGAAATCACAGAGTAATTTTCATTTTTGGCTAAACTATCCCTTTAAGGTAGTTGTCAGTGTATTGTACAAAACACATTTTAGTATTTCAGTTATTAGATTTTTAACATTATATCAGTTAATGAGGTAAATAATTAAAATCTAAGATGTTGCTGTACCATAAAAGTTCTGATAACCACAGCTGCCATTATGTACTATAAATTTCATAGATTTTGCATGTACGTCGACTTTGTCTTTCCCTTCAAGGCCAACAATATTCATAACCAGCAACTGTTTCGCAAACGTCCAACAGCATTTCACCTCTCCCTGTGCTGTAAAATCATGCAATCAGAAGGTACTCAGTGTATCATTACACACCCTGCTGCACAGCTCGAATGAGTAGGGGCCGACGAGGAGAGCGACTTCAGCCAGCCAAACGAAACTAAAACAAATGCTGCATATCAGACATGCTCCAGTGCATGTATGATTCATCTGGCTGTGTAAACTGTTTTTCTTTTTAGCTGTTTGCAGAATGCCTCCAAGTGCTGGCTGTTATTGTGTACTGCTCCATGCACCCCAGCCATAAACAGGCTCATGTGCCACCGAGATTGTTTTCAACTGGAAAATTATATCAAACCAAACACAACACCTGAAACCATACAAAATGAAATTAATCAAGTTACTGATTTGGAAACTTGAGCCATGCGTGAAAATGAACTGGATTTGCAGGTAGCATTTGACTGTGTGTGAAGGAGAGAGGCGTTTACCTTATTTTATAACAAATTTAAATGAAACATTGTATAACATGTTTTTACTGATTTGTTAGGATCAGGTAGTTTTTTTAGATTTTGTATGAAAAGAAGGCACTCTTTTCTCTTGTCTGAAAAGACTACTCAACTAAAGACCATCACATACCTTAATGCTTATACTATAGTTGCCGCAGTTTATAGTTGTCATTTTTTTCTTTTGGAAGTATTTTTCTAGATGTTATCCATGTTTTGAATCATCTGTCTCTAGAATTATCCAAACAAAACAAATATCTAGAGATCTAGTTTTTTGTATACTTAGTCAAAAGTCCAAGCAGCAACTATAGTTGCCGGGGGGCAAATGACTTGAAAGTACATATAACATAAATCATGGGGAAATGGGGTATACTGTTGCTAGCATCATTCTACGCATGTTACCTTCTTGTTAAAAACATGTTAGCATCATGCTAGCAACATGCTAATCATGCTAACAATATGTTAGTATGTTGCTAGCATTATGCTAATCACATTAACAGGTTATTTATAAGATGTTAACATCATGCCAGCAACATGCTAACCATGGTAATTTTGTTTTAACATTTTATGTATGTTAACACGTTGTTAGTCTCAGCCTCAGACGTCACGCCCACGGAACGTTGGCTAAACGTCTGATGCATATGGTACACTTAACTGGAAGCACTTCAGGAATGTCGAAGTCGTGATCTGATTAGTTGAATTTGACCGGATATCCGGAACACGCGAGTGTCGCGTTTATTTTCGGTCCGCCGGGAAACCAAGCGCAGACTGATTTACTCGCGTTTTGTTAAAAGGTGCTTATGCAGACGCCGTTGTTGTTATACACATTTGCGACGTTCGCGAACAAATTACTGACTTACTGCTTGTTCTCCCTCTTCTTCGTTAACTTTCAATGCTGGTTATTTCAATGACTGACTTGTTGCATGCCAGTCTGTTGTTGTGGGGGCATTTCTACACCCCGAAACGTGACGCTGAACGAAACGAACTGTGATTGGTTGTTTGACATGTCGGTCAAACGGCCTTATGGACGGGCCTTGGCCAATTAAAGCTGCCATGAATTCCAGACCTTCAGCTGTCAGTCTGAAGGTCTGGCTACGCGAGACTAACACGTTGTAAACATAATACTAACACAATTAACATGTTGTTAGCATGTTGTTAACATGACGCTAACACGATTAGGGTTACTATTGGTGCCTAGTGCCGAGTTTTGTCACGGCAAGCATCCCTCAAATTTTCTTTATAAAATGTACATATATATTTATTTATTTTCATTTAACTTTTTGATACACAATGCCCTGTTGGGGTGATTTAATGGCTGAACTTTGTTCTGCACTATGTTTAACCACTTTATGACAAGTGGATTTGTTGTCTGTTGTGTTTTCATATTCAAGAGATTATAAATTAGATTAGCTTTTTTGGGTTTGTGTCGAATGTTCTTTGACTTTTATACATAATAAATTTGTTTCTGAATAAAGATTGATCTTCCCTGCTGAACAAAAACAGCTAAAACCAGCCTAAACTAGTTGGCTGGTTTTAGCTGGTCAGCAGGCTGGTTTTAGATGGGTTTTGGCCACATCCTTAGCTGGTCTGGTTGGGAAACCAGCTGGAACAACCAGCTAAAACAAGCCTGACCAACCTAGACAGGCTGGGGGACCAGCTAAAACCAGCTATTTCTGTCTTAAACCAGCTAAGACCAGCCAACCATCTTAGGCTGGTTTTAGCTGTGTTTTGTTTCCAGCAGGGTGTTGAAATTATTATTGAGTTAGATGCCAAATGTTCTCATCCTACTCAAATTAAAAACAACCTGGGGAAAATAAATGCAGAACATGTTCACATAGGACACTATTAACACAACTACATGCATGAAACCATTCAGAAAAAAAATTGAGCACAAATGGGTTAACATGTTTCTTTACTGTTAACAGTTTAACTTTAGAATGCTAAGCATATTTTTGTACTATAACATTTGCTCAAACCAATTTTGTTCTGCTGTTGTTTATCTGTGCTTTCTGTGTTACCACCTCGGGTGTGCATTATTTTTCAATAATTCAAACATTCCTTACATAACAGAGCTCAAAAGATAGGAAAAAGGCATTAAACATCTCCAGACAGACCTATCATGAGCTGTGAGGATTTGTAATGATGGTGGCTATATGTGTCACGGATTGGCCAGGTTTTGCCACCTCACACACACAGCCGTCACACTCACCAGAGTATTAATCAGACCCACCTGCAGCCAATCATCAGCACCACATAAAAGCACACATCACACACCACTCAGTGTCCGGGCTCGTTTGCACGAAGCGGAATCATTGTGTCACTCTGCCGAGTTCACAATTCAAAACCTACCTTGCTACTTACCTGTTGATACTACGTGATTCTCGTTTGTTCCAGTCTGAAGTATATCGTCTGTTTCCAGTCAGCGGTGTGTGTGTGTGTGTGTGTGTGTGCCGTAAGTCTGTCTGCTGGACACCAACAGTCTGTGTGTGTGCTGCTCGAAGTTCTCCTCCCGTCGTTCCTGCCAAGGAAAGATCTACAATCAAACAACTTATCTACACACTGAAGATCATCATAAGAACTGTTATACTTACCCGATTCTGCACGTCATCATCTTCAAATTGCTCTGCTGAAATAAACCTTGTCATTATTAAAGTCCATCTTTCAAGTTGAAGATCACTGTGAATGAACGTGTAGATAAATAGTGTAGGAACCAGTTTTTCTTGAAAATATAATTCAAAATACGCTATTTAGGCTTCTGGAGTCGTTTTTGAGAGAGAATTTTACTTCCGCATCTAAAAAACTGGCGAAAGCGGTAGTGACGTCACGGCCGGTAGAGCGGTCAATGTAAACCATAGGAAAACAATGGATCGCAATGACTGTTCGGACGCGGAGAACATTTAAAATGTTTATTTACACTCGTATGACGAACCACAGACACAAATATGAGCCGGTTATGTGGCCAAGAGAGCAGGGACATGCCAGGATTAAACAGAACAGCGGTCAGAGACAAATTAAGTTGTAATGTGAGGAGAACAGGGCAGGTTTCTGAGAGAGATCAGTGTTAGCTGACGATATCTAATCGGGCAAAATCATAGCATTGGTCACCTAGAAGTATTGATTCTACTTACCTGTAATCGTTGATCAAGCGTGTCATACTCGTTAATATCCAACGTTACGTGATATAGCGGGTTCTTATTACCGCGCACGCGAGAGATAAACACTGAAAGAAAAATATTTTCAGTGTGGGTATCACACTAATGTGTTATTTTAGAGGTGGTTAATAACAGCTGGCCTCCACTGCTTCAGATCTTCACACAGCCTCATGTCTTGCAATGTCTCCCAAAACCCTAAAAACACACATGACAAAAAAAATCACAAATTAGCTGTGCAAACAATGTGACTAAGCTGTAGACTTGATGATTATAATATTAACAAACGGAGGATAACTGACCAGTAATGCCTTCTCATATGGTACCATTTTTACATGGTTCTTAAACTTGCATTGCTAATGCCTACAAGCTAGGTACAGTGCTTTACCACGACTTATACACATCTCGTTGTATCTCATTATTTAAATAAATATGTTCACGGATTTGGTCGTTTTGCGAAGTTATGAGAAGAAAAAACAAGACTTACGGTGCACAGTTCAGGTTTTCGTCGAGCTGCATCTCTGACGGCTTCGGACGAACTAGGCTGACCGCGGAGCCGATGAAGGTGCTGTGTGCACTGAAGGAACTGCACTAGTTTTGAGCCTCACTTGGTTCTTGCTTCGGCATCCCATATTGAACTGTATCATATCGCCGGGATGATAATCATCCGGTGTAAAGTGAACGCGTTTTTCGAAGCAGATGCATTACTATAGGCTCGTCTCTTCGCCCGCACAAACGCACCCAGATCCGGAAGACAGCGCCGTTCTTTTTATTGTAAGTAAACCAGTGGACATGATGTCCTGACAGGCTGGAGTTTGCACACCCTCCATAAATACAATAATTTACCATGACGATGATAAATTGAAATTAAAAATAACGACTGAAAACGCACTAACTCACGACTGCTCCTACTGAATAGCAACAGAGCTAGGCGAACGACTACCTGTCGTGACGTCATATGACGCGGTGTGGAAAAAAAGCTGTTTTTGAGAGCGGTCTTTGTCTTCTAAATTTGTGCCCTTATGTCTTGTAAAATATTTTCAAATCCTGCATTAACGGTTTGTATTGTATTTTCATACACGAATATATGTTTATCTCGAAATTTTTTTTAACTTGCAACATGGACTTTAACACTTACCTCTCTCGTTGGTCTGCTTCCGTAACAATACGGTGGTTTCAACATTTTTTTTGCCAAATTTCTGGCAAAGTATGTCACTCCCCAACATCCTTCCAAGATCCACCAGCTTAATATTACCATGGAAAAGAGAAAATTATATTTTGCAGGCTAAGTAGTGAACTTTATTTAATATGGGATATTTGGAGACCAAAAAAAAAGTATAAATGTATTTTAATGAGACTAAAACAAAACACCAGATTGATTAACATGATTAATTATATTAGTCACAGTGTTTTTTGTAAGGAATAGTCCATTTCCTTTAAACAACATTAGAAACACAGTCTTATACTTGATGGGAAATGATTTAGAAAAATACTTCCTCTTTGAGTGAGTAGACCCAGAAGCATGAATACACGTTAAATATTTATAGGACAGTGTTATAACACCATCAGTTTAACCAATCAATGTGACCTAAATGAGCTACAAGGTGAAATCAGTATAATATGTGAGACCACCAACCTGGTGAAGTGACAGTAGGAGTCCTTGTGTTAAAAAATAGACTTCCAGGACAAATGTGGTAGGGAACTATACTTTTACATCAATTATTTAGTAGCATCATATTTATGTTAATAAATGACAAAACTTATGTAAGATCAGCAAATCCTTTTGTTTAATTTGATATATGTGACCCTCGACCACAAAATCACTCAGCAATAGCCAACAAAACATTGTATGGGTCAAAATGATACATTTTTCTTTTATGCCAAAAATCATTAGAATATTAAGTAAAGATCATATTCGATGCAGATATTTTGTAAACTGTAAATATATCAAACTTCATTTTTGATTAGTAATATACACTGCTAAGAACTGCATTTAGACGAAGGCATTTTTCTTAATACACTTTTCTTTTTTGCACTCTCAGATTACAGATATTCAAAGTTGTATCTCGGCCAAATATTGCTATCCTATCCTAACAAACCATGCATCAATGGAAAGCTTATTTGTTCAGCTTTCAAATGATGTATATCTCAAAAATATTGACCATTTTGATTGATTTTGTGGTCCAGGGTCACATATAACATCCACACAAGCTCTTTTATTTACTGAAATAGAAATATCATTACTATCCTGTTCTCATTAAACAACATAACATGAAAGTGTGTTTTCATGACTGTAAGTTTACAACATTAGAATATTTATTTATTTTCCAGGTTTATTCAGTCATTTAAATGACGGTGTTTTCTGCTTGTTATGCTGATCAACAAAAAAATTAAAGGTCATTGAGAGTGGCATAATAGTTATTTTGGAAATTGTTATAATTGTTTACCAAATATTAGTGCAAAAATGACTTTACAGTTTAGCAGTTTCAATATATGTTCAATATATGATTTATTTATTTTTGGGGAATTTTCGATGTTCTGGAATATCTAAATTGAAGACACAAGGGTTTCATTTGTATTCTGTAAATATATATTAATATAATATATTGTTTTATATGCTAAAAATTTAGATTTTTACTACATATGTGACCCTGGACCACAAAACCAGTCTTACGTAAAATGGATATATTTGTAGCAATAGCCAAAATACATTATATGGGTCAAAATGATTTCTTTTTCTTTTATGCCAAAAATCATTAGGATATTAAAGGTTGTATCAGCGATTTCTAGCCTAAAAAGTCCACAACACCAAACCCCTGACGCTGATTGGTTGGAACAATGTTTGTTTTTGCTGTGGAATGGTTGGTAGTGCCGATTGTTTTTTTTGGCATATCTCGGACCCTAGGCTGACCAGAGAGACGCGTTTTTTTCACAGACAATTTATGGGGCAGGCAGCGAGCGGATCGTGATGAAAGGTCAGCTGAATTTGACACTTTATGTTTCAGGCTAGAAATCGCTGATACAACCTTTAAGTAAAGATCATGTTCCATGATACTTTGTAAATTTCCTACCGCAAATACATCAAAACTTAATTTTTGATTAGTAATATGCATTGCTAAGAACTTCATTTGGATGACTTCAAAGGCAATTTTCTCAGTATTTAGATTTTTGTGTATCCTCAGATTCCAGTTTTTCAAATAGTTGTATCTCGGCCAAATATTGTCCTATCCTAACAAACCATACATCAACGGAAAGCTTATTTGCTTTCAGATGATTGATAAATCTCAATTTTAAAGAAATTACCCTTATGACTGGTTTTGTGGTCAAGGGTCACATTTATGCTCAGGTTGGGTTGTGTGTGTGTGTGTGTGTGTGTGTGTGTGTGTGTGTGTGTGTGTGTGTGTGTGTGTGTGTGTGTGTGTGTGTGTGTGTGTGTTTGTTTTTGTGACATATCAGGACACAAATTTGTGTAATAACATGGGTATGACATAGGTATTACAAGGAGAGGGTGACTTATGAGGACATTGCCCATGTCCCCACTTTTCAAAAGGCTTATAAATCATACAGAATACGTTTTTTTGAGAATGTAAAGATATGCACAGTCTCCTGTGAGGGCTAGGTTTAGGTGTAGGGAAGGTGTAGGGTGATAGCAAATATCGTTTGTACAGTATAAAAACCATTACGTCTATGGAATGTCCCCACAATTCACAAAAACAAACATGTGTGTGTGTGTGTGTGTGTGTGTGTGTGTGTGTGTGTGTGTGTGTGTGATATGTGACACAGAGGCTTTTTCTTGCTATTCTTGAGTACGGCAGACTGACATATTGGTTGATGATTATTGTAAGCATTGTGGTCCGATTGTGTCAAAAAAAAAAAAAAACCCTGACCATCCCCTCCTTTCCATTCCCTGGCCACATCTCCTACTCTGAGGATGATGGAGAGAGAGATGAGAAAGTAGCAGCAACAGAGCGAGTGAAGGAGCAGTGGGAGTAGATGTGTGTGAAAACGGCACTCTCAGCTCTTTCTGTGTGAAGATGCACGACCATCTGCAGGAATACGAGCGCACGTCTGGACGTCATTTGTCCAGTGTGGAGTGATATGATGTGTGAGTGTGAGTGTGTGAGAGAGAATGCCAGCAGTAGTTCTGTCAGATGATGTATGTGTTTCTTCAGTGCTGTGATTAGTGCTGTGGTGTGGGGGAGCTAGACTCACCTCATCAGTTCCACTCACTGTCACACACAAACATTAAAACCCTACACACACACCTTGCACACCACAAACTTACATAAACCAAACAACCAAAAACAACATCAAACAGTTACACCAAGCACACCATTACTATCCATCTTTTTCTTCAACGAAGAAGTAAGCTTATGGATGGTTCATTATCTGCTATAGGAAAATATCAAGAAGAATATCAATGTGCAGTAAACAGTAAAACTGTTTGCATTACAAACCATTGCGTTCATAATTAAGAGAACATTAAAGTAACATGGTAAGACAAACCAGTTTGCAACATCAATATCAAATGAGCTGTTTTGTGGAGATAAAAATAGCTGGACGCAGATGATACCGGAAGCCAGACCCATAAAATTTACAAATGGCCATGCCTACTATTACCAGAGAAATAAGGTGGATAGACCAGCCCTAACACCAATCCTGTGATAACCATTTGTATTTTTATATTTAAAAAAAAAAATTGATTTTATATATTAATGGTTTTACAGCTTTTAAAGTTTGCCTTTCTCTGACCTCTCCTTTTGGAGAGTCTGAGCGTCTGCTGTCATTTTCCTCTGGCATCTGTCCCTGTTCATTCTCCCTCTATCCCTCTTTGTATGTGTGTAACAGAGAGAGTGTGTAGAGATCACTGAAGCGATTGGAGGTAAGTGTTGTCCCTGCATTTGTCTTAATTAATCTTTAATGAAACGGCCTCATCCTACCCCCTCTCGCTCTCTCTCCCTCATAAATGAAAGATGGAGCTGAGCAGTGCTGGTCTCAGTGTATTATTAAGGTTGAGCTGCTCATGAATCCAGGAGGTCTCCTGGCCCTCGCATTCACTGCATGGTTTTCTACTACTTTCTAATATTTGACTAGCTGCTTTCTGATGTATGGTAATTTTATTTAAAGTGTGTCTTTTCTGTGAATTTTCATTTTTGGGTAACACTTTTTTTTACATTCGAAGAAACAGGCTAAAATGAATATGCTTCTCCAGAACTTTAATTTCAATTTAGCTTTACGTTTTACACTGGTCTGAGTCTGCAGAAGTCTTGTGATGTTCTTGTCTTTCTGTGTGCGTGAATTGATTTTGTTGTCTATTAAAATGAGGTGCAGAAAAGAGAAAACTAAGAATCACATACAGTGGATATAAAAAGTCTACACACCCCTGTTAAAAAAATCAAACCACAATAAATCATTTCAGAACTTTTTCCAACTTTAATGAAAACTATAACCACCATGCTTCACTGTGGGTATGGTGTTTCTTTGGTGATGTGCAGTGTTGTTTTTGCGCCAAACATACCTTTTGAAATTATGACCAAAAAGTTCAACCTTGGTTTCATCAGACCATAACACCTTTTCCCACATGCTCTTGGGAGATTTCAAATGTGTTTTTGCAAAATTTAACCGGGCCTGGATGTTTTTCTTTGTAAGAAAAGGCTTCTGTCTTGCCACCCTACCCCATAGCCCAGACATATGAAGAATACGGGAGAAAAAGAAAAAAAGTACAGAAAACGTTCTGAAATGATTTATTGTGGTTTGATTTTTTTACAACACAGAAACCTTGCATTTTAACAGGGGTGTGTAGACTTTTTATATCCACTGTATGTATTAAAGAGCAGGTCATATGGTTTAAAGTGTCCTAGTATTGTATTGGAGTTCCCAACAGCAGGTTTACTTGTATCTAAGGTCAGAAACATTGTAATTTTCTCAGAATATACATTTAATATTAGAGTCATTTGTCAGTGATTTCATTTCAAGCAGTTCTGAGATTAAGGTCTGTAAACCCGTCCCTTTCATAAGCATAGTCTGCTGTGATTTGGTACAGAGAGGAGTACTTGAACAAGTTAGAGAGTGCTACTATTGACAAACCAAGTTTCATACTATAGAAATGAAACTTGGATATGTTTTAGAGTAGTCAATGTGCAGCTTGTATAGCAGTTAAGATTTATTGTCCTCTAAAAATAACCTTAACATACAGCCATTATTGTCAAAATAGCTGGCAACAAAAGCGAGTACACCCTAAGTGATAACAGCAGTATGTTGTTTAACCATGCAAAGCCACATGTCCTATTCATCATGTTTATGTTTTTGTCTGCTTGACAGGATCATTCAAAGTTGTGTATCTTGTATTAGAGCGGTTAAAAGTAGGTGCTTTAAATACAATTCTCTCATACTGACTACTGGATGTTTAACATGGCATCTCATGCAAAGAATTCTCTGAGGATTTGAGAATTAGAATTGTTGCTCTCCACGAAGATGGCCAAGGCTATTAGAGCTTCAGTAACACCCTGAAACAGAGTTACACTACAGTGGTCAGGGTCACACAGAGGTTTTCCAAGATGGGTTGCATTCGGAACAGGCCTTGGAAGAGTCGATCAACGAAGTCGAGCACTCGTTCTGTGCGTCAGGTGCAGAACCTGGCTTCAAGAAACAGATGCATGAGTGCTGCCAGCATTGCTTTAAAGGTTGAAGAAGTAGAAGGTCAGCTTGTCAGTGCTCAGACCATACGCCGCACACTGCAACAAGTCGGTTTGCATGGGCGTAGTCCCCAAAGGAAGCCTCATCTGAAGCTGGCTCACAAGAAAGCCCACAAACAGTTTGCTGAAGACAACCTGTCCAAGAGCATGAATTACTGGAACCATGTCCTGTGGTCTGATGAGACTATAAGATAAACTTGTTTGGCTCAGATGGTGTCCAGCATGTGTGGGGATGCCCTGGTGAGGAGTACCAAGAAAAATGTGTCTTGCCTAGAGTCAAGCATGGTGGTGGGGCTGCATGAATGCTGCTGGTATTGGGGAGCTACAGTTCATTGAGGGAAACATGCACATTGACTACTCTATAATATATCCAAGTTTCATTTCCATAGTAGTGTCCCTTAGCAAATCTGCCACTGAACTCTGCAAGATTAGTATGACTCATGAGAGTTGATGAATTTGCCAAGTGATTTTGTGTAAAAGGGAGAATAAAAACGGTCCTAGTACTGATCCCTGTGGAACACCAGTGGACAGCAGGGTAGTTGAAGTAGATCCACAGAATAATATCTGGTAGGTTCTGTTCTGGAGGTAGGACTTGAACTCTGTGAGCACTCAACCTTTTGCGTCCAAAAAAAAAGTGTGAATGTATCACTATTCAGACCTTAAAACAGACAACCTGTGTGAATAGAGGAACCATACAAAATATGAACAGTTCCACTGACTGATCCATTTGTTCCCCACAGGGGCTGTTTCTCAAAAATGTTGTTCTTCACTTTCACACTTTCTCTCCTTCTTTCCTGTTCAGCGAGGCCTATAAAAGACTGGGTCTGGTTCGTCAAAACTCTGTCAAACAGCCACTCTTGCATCACATCCAAACTGTAACACTCTAAGCAAAATCAATCAGCTGTTTTACTTCAGAGCAAAATCTATCACTCAGATCACTGTAACATACATTTATCACACACAGCTCACCGTTTCAGAGCGATCAATGAAGAGAATCTCACACAGCCTTCTTCGCCTTGGGAATTAACTTCACTCACTTGAGAAGCTTGAATTAATAATCACATGAATTTCATGGATTCCTATCAAAATGACTAGACTTTACACCTGTGAAGATTTATCAAACAATAGTAAATGTGACCACATCTTTAGGCATAAAATGATGTATAGAGATTGAAATGGAAAAGCAGAAGTTGGTTGCAGGATGCTTTGAAAAATTGCTGTTGCTCACCTTTCCTCAAAATTTAGTTCCAATTTAAACAGACTTTAACCAGATATGTCCTTCATAGACTGAGCACAGTCAGTAAAAGGCATGTGGTAAATAAATGACTCCTGACTTCTGCTATAACAGCATGAGTGAAAATCACTTATTTAAAATCACAGCAGTATAGGTGATGGAAATGTAAACTTTATTCATTACATGCAACTTTAGCTGCATTACAAATGATTTAGTTTCAGAAAACACAACTCTCAGTCTTTTCACTCTCAGAAAAAAAGAGTGTTCTACTGTTATCTTTTAAATTGCTGACAGCTTACAATAATCAAAAGGACTGCAGGTGACCAAGTGAATTTTCATACTGGTCCAAGCTGTTTTAAACAGAATAGTGCAGATTTGGTCTAGCCATTGAACTGGCATGGCCATCTTGTTGAATACTTGTCAACCAGAATAGTCTTTCTGAACAAACTCTTTGTTTAAAGGAGATTTGCTTAATAAAATAGTTATAAAGCCACACCAGCATCCAAAACAAATGTTCTGGTGAAAATGCTGGTGTTTTCAAAAGAGTGTGTGGTTTATTCATTTTCAAGTAATTAGCAGGAGAACAACAGTTTGCCAATTGCCAGTGATATTTTTAAAAATCCATTTAAAATGGATTAATTAAAAGAGGGTTAATGGTAAAGTAGATGTGACAGTTGCTGACAAAGAAGTACAGTAACTCAGTTTGTGTGTCCCTCTCTACAGAGACAAACACAAGTTCTACAAGAGAAGACGAATGTGTGCAGAAAATGATAAAAAAAAAAAAAAAAAAAAACTGGTGCAGTGGTTCATGGAGGCTGGAGGGAAGGTTCGTTTCACCCATGCACACAAACATTATCATGCACATATTCACACAACCACACACACACAAAGTGAGGAAATTCTAATTAATGTGTTAATGACAGCTGGACCTGTGGTTAGCTAGGGGAGTGTATAATAAATTGTGATAATAAAAATGCATCACTGAACCCTTCTGAGGGTTTATTTAATGTAGTTACAAAAATGCCAGCAGCTGATGTGGACCAGAGAGCTTCCCCGTACACTTCATTTTCAACATCAGACCTCACACTGGGCACAGTACTAGTCTCCCTTATTCTCTCTCACACACATGGTTCCTGTTTCACTTAATACTTGGTTGCAGGTGGAAGGTGAGTTTACAGTTTTGGTTAATTGCATACATTTAGGGCTGTTATTTAATTTCCTTACACTTGCATTTTCACATTCACATGTTTTCCAGTAAAACTATTCAGCACTATTTGTGTGTGTGACAGGACCTTTTTTTCAGCTGCACTGAATATTGTGATTTGACAGGACACATGGGTTCATGGGAAACTGAACTCTCTAATGGCGATATGCTGAAGATGAGAGGATCTGGGCTGGTTGTCACTGTATCTAATATGACGATCTTCATCAACACCATTATTAACATGTTGAAGTGTCTGAATGCTGATGAATTACTGAGCGCACTGAAGGGCAGTGGGGTGTTAAAGTTGCCAGAGTTTTGTACTCCTTCAGTTGAACATGAATCATTAGCAGCAGCTGAACTAAAGCTGTACAGCACAGAGAGGAACGTCTGGAAACTTCCTCATCTTTGATGTGGTACAAAGCCTCTTCTGTGGAGAGCAAACCCCTCAAATACACACATACAAAGGCTATGCTTGCCATAGGATACTAGCATACAATACAGTATGAAGAATATGTGACACATTATACACCAAAACCTTTCAGAATGCTACAGTACATTGTACTTACATGATCTCGTCACATTGAATGTTTACTTCAGGGAGTTACATTTCATTTGCAATCAAAGGTAATGCAAAAAATGGTTTAAAAAACCTTATACAGTACCCTTAACTTTTTTCACGCTTTGTTATTGTCACGTATCAGCCGTTCCTCACGCAACTCATCTTCACAAATCACCGTCACCTGGACCCAATCACCCGCGCACCTGTCTGCAATCATCCTCCTCACTATAAATCAGCACACCACACACCACTCACTGTCCGGGCTCGTTCCAGCGAAAGCGGACTGCTAGTGTCTCTCTACGAGTCTCACTATCTAAATACTTACCCTATTGTACTAACCTGAACTCTGTCTCGTTCCAGTTCCAGTCTTCTGTGTCTTCTCAGTTCCAGTCGTCAGTGGTGTGTGGCCGTAAGCTGACTTCCACGTCAGCGGAGGTTGGTGGACTCACGGACTCTCAAGTATACCTCCTTCGATCGTTCTTGGAATCCTCCCGTCTCGCCACCTACAAAGAAAAGGATCTGTTATTCCCATCAAGTTCCAAACCGGCTCTGAAACCTTCCTACTATCACGTACTCACCATCACAGGATCTCCGTTCACCTCCGGCACCGCTGCTAATATTAATAAACATCACTTGTATTATACTTTCCTTGTTGTCCCGTCTGCTTCATAACAGAAGCCCGGACCCGAAAACAGAAAGCAGCATGTGCAACCCCGATCCAGAGCCCAGCCAGCAGCTATCACCCTACAGCACGGAGCACCAGCCAGAGCCCGCCGCAGCGCAAAGATCTGCCGTATTTAAAGCGACAGAGGACGTCGCGACTGACCAGGTGTGTGAGCCGGCTAGCGTCACCGTGGGAGTACTCGTGGAGATCGAGGGCTTGGAGGAAAGCCCCGCCCACACTCCTAACCCTGAGGGTGAGCTGAGACTGCGCTGTGGAGTATATTATGAGGAATTATTGGAGATATTTGAAGCAGATTTAATTGACTGGTTTGGAGAAATAATGTCCTACCCTCCTGAGTTCCCTGCTGGTTCCGCCCAGCCGTCCTGAGTCACCGCTGGTTCCGCCCAGCCGTCCTGAGTTCCCGCTGGTTCCACCCAGCCGTCCTGAGTCCCCGCTGGTTCCGCCCAGCCGTCCAGAATCTCCGCCAGTCTCATCCAGTCTTCCAGAGTCTCCGATGGTTCCGTCCAGTCATCCAGAGTCTTCTCCGGTCTCGTCCAGTTCTCCAGAATCTCCGCTGGTTCCGTCAAATGCTCCAAGGTCTCCAAAGCTCCCACCCAGCCTCCCTCTCCCGCCTCCACGCAAGCCAGCCAGTCCTCCAGCCCTGTCTCCGCTGCTGCCCGTCTGTCCCACAGCTCACCCTCAGGCAGCGCCACCTAGGAGTGTGGTGCCATCGTGGGACATCCAGGCTCCAGCTGCGCCAAGGCGGATCATTCCCCAGTCCCTGCCTCCATCCTCCGAGTCCTGGACTCCACCTCGGTCCTCCGACCCTTCGGCTCCGCCTTGGCTCCTGGCTCCCTCATCTCCACCGTGGCCCGTCATCCCACCAGCTCCACCGGGCTCCCTCGTCTCTCCGGCTCCGCCTTGGTCAGTCGTTGACCATCCGTCGCCTAAGGACTCCACTCCTCCGGCTTCACCTCGTCATTCCGTCCCTCCGGCTCCGTCAGGCTCCTCCTTCCCTCCAGCTCCGCCTATGTCCTCTGTCGCTCCGGTGTCACTGCGGTCTTCCGGAGCCCCAGCTCTGCCTCGGTCCCCTGAGCCTGCTGCGTCACCTTGGCCCTCCAGACCTGCGGTGTCACCCTGGCTCTCCGTCTGCTCGGCTGCTCCTGGCTCATCTTCCCCAGAGGCTTCGTCTCCGTCGCTCGTCCCCAGGGTGTCGTGGACCAGTTCTCCACCATGGCTCCTCCCTCCCTCGACGCCGCCCTGGGGTGTCATCCTGGCTGGGCTCTGGACCATCATCCGGCTCCTCCTACTTATGACTACACTCTGGCTCCTTCCTCCTTCCACTCCACCCTGGCCTCACGTCCCAGTTCATATGTCCATCTCCAGTTCGTCACCTGCTCCTCACCCGCCTCCTGAACCCCCACCCTCCCTCCGCTGGTGTATCCATTTCGGCGCGAGGACGCGCCGTTCCGGGAGGGGGGCCATATGTCACGTATCAGCCGTTCCTCACGCAACTCATCTTCACAAATCACCGTCACCTGGACCCAATCACCCGCGCACCTGTCTGCAATCATCCTCCTCACTATAAATCAGCACGCCACACACCACTCACTGTCCGGGCTCGTTCCAGCGAAAGCGGACTGCTAGTGTCTCTCTACGAGTCTCACTATCTAAATACTTACCCTATTGTACTAACCTGAACTCTGTCTCGTTCCAGTTCCAGTCTTCTGTGTCTTCTCAGTTCCAGTCGTCAGTGGTGTGTGGCCGTAAGCTGACTTCCACGTCAGCGGAGGTTGGTGGACTCACGGACTCTCAAGTATACCTCCTTCGATCGTTCTTGGAATCCTCCCGTCTCGCCACCTACAAAGAAAAGGATCTGTTATTCCCATCAAGTTCCAAACCGGCTCAGAAACCTTCCTACTATCACGTACTCACCATCACAGGATCTCCGTTCACCTCCGGCACCGCTGCTAATATTAATAAACATCACTTGTATTATACTTTCCTTGTTGTCCCGTCTGCTTCATAACAGTTATGTTGCAGCCTTATGTTAAACTGCTTTAAATGACTTTTTCCCCCTACATGAGTTTACACTCCATACACCATAATGACAAAGCAAAAAACTGATTTGTATCAATTTATTAAAAATAAAACACTGAAATAAGTACATTTCATAAGTATTCATACCCTTAATTCAGTACTTAGTTATAGCACCTGTATAGCCTCAAGTCTTTTGGGGTGTGATACGACAAGCTTTGCACATCTGCATTTGGCAATTATGTGCCAGTCTTCACCTCACCTCTTCACCTCTCAAGCTCTGTCAGCTTGGATGGGGTCTGGCAAAACATTATCAAACATGATGCTTGGAACTGAGGTTCATCAGACCAGAAAGTTTTGTCTCTCACAGTCTGAGGGTCCTTTAGGTGCTTTTTTGCAAATTCCAAGTGGGTTTTCATCTGCATATATGATCATGGAGCTCAACTAGAGTGACCATCAACTTCTTGGTCACCACTTTAACCAAGACCTTTTTCCATCTATTGCTCAGTTTGGCAGGAGGCCAGCTCTAGGAAGAGTCCTAGTTGTTCCAAGCTTTTTTTCCATTATGGTAATAGAAGCTACATGCTTCTGTGAATCTCCAATGCAGCAGAATTTTTTTTCTGAACTCTTCCCCAGATCTGTGCTTTGACGCAAGCCTGTTTCTGAGCTGTACGGGCAGTTATTTTGACCTCAGGGCTTGGTTTTTGCTCTGATATATATTTTCAGCTGTTATACCTTGTCTGAGAGGTGTGTGCCTTTCCAAATCACACTCATTCAAATGAATTTTCCACAGTTAACTCCACTCGAAGTTTAGTAACATCCACATGTGATATGAATGCTCCTGAGTTAAATTTCAAGTGTCATAGAAAAGGTATGAATACTTATGCAATGGAATAATTTCAGTTTTTTTTTATTTCTAATAAGTTTGCAAAGTTGTTACAAACCTGTGTTGTGCATTGTTATCATGATTGGAAAAAAGTAGCAGTTTAAGCTAAGGCTTCAACATAACAAAACGTGGAAAAAAATGAAGGGGTATGAATACTTTCACAAGGCATTGTAATCTAAGAAAATGATGAGCCAAATTATAAGAGATAAAATGCAATATTCTACATGTTGCAAAGATCTACACTCTTGGTCTTTGGATTCCCAGCAGTTGTGCCACAAAGCCGGAAGCGAGATACGCAATGTTGCATTTTAAGCTTATAAAGGGGGCTCAGATTAAGCATGATACTTTCACAAAGAAATATGAGTACAAATGTAGTGACTGATCTCCAGATGACTCTGAGAGGAGAAGCGAGTTAGACAGGAGCCAGACGCTGACATGTCTGAGCACATCAAATCCTCCTGAAGCACTTGGAAAGGGTTAGCAATCTGAAAGCAGACTTCTGGTATTAAATGGTACAAGAACTGTAACAAAGAACATCACTCTAATGTAACATAAGAACATCACCCAAACATCAATCATTTCTAAGTAGATTTTTACATTATCTGGAAAAAAAAAGTTAGTGGTGTTTGCCTGTACAAAAAAACAGTGATGCTAAGGTGTTTGCCAGGGCATTGTTCTGCAGTGAGTTCTGGTTGGTTTCTAACTCTTACTACGCTGTGGTAGTCATATCTCCCTGTCTGTCTGAAATTAAATAATTTTATTTAAAAATGACTAGACAAACTTAGAAATGGAATAATATCGGTAATAAAGTACAGACTATACACTAAAGCGTCATATTTACAGTTTTCCATCTCTGCAGCTAACATAGCCAATTTTCTGATGCTTTGAGACATTTTTTTGTTGACCGGAGATGGTCAGTCACTCTCTGGTTATGCTCAGCCAAGTCAGGCACCACGTCGCCTGGTTCTCAGAGTACCGGGTTCAAGCCTCGCCTACAGGCAGACTGTTGCAGAGGCTCAACGTGCACTGTGACACCACTTAACCCTCAAGCTTCATCCAGGTCATCTTGCCACAACATTGCCCTCTATGTGACACTGGACAGCAG
>NC_133368.1:15594413-15668703 GCF_049309525.1 Garra rufa
CAGTGGAAAGCTTATTTATCATCATCTTTCCGATGATGTATAAATTTCAATTAAAAAAAGACCCTTATGACTGGTTTTGCGGTCCAGGGTCACAATTGAGTTTGAGTGGTAGACGCTTATTAATGTCCTCTATCTTAATTTTATTGTGTTACTTATTTATTCTCATTATGTTTAACATAATGTGGATTTGACTGTACTCTGAGTCCAAAATGTATGAGTCTGTGTCAAGTTCAACTACAAGTCCATCCAAGTGTATTCCAATCAAATTTATTTATAATTGCAGTCGAAGTCGAAGTACAGCAACATTATGCAATAGGAAAGTTATGGCAAATATTCTGATGCAACTTCACTCTAAAAAAAGCATGTATCAAACCATATAAAAGCATGGTAGCGAAGAGAAGATAAACTGTAAAAAACTATTTGTTGAGTCAACTTAACATAATTTGTTACCTGGCTGCCTTGAAATTTTAAGTTTAGTCAACTTAAAAAGTTAAGTTGTACTAAGTGACAACCTAGATGTTTGAGTTGATTCAACTTAAAATTATTAAGGCAGCCAGTTAACTTACCCAGCTTTTAAGTTTAACAAACCAAGGTTCTACCAGAGAGACTCTGAGGCGATAGAAATTTGAACATTTATTTGAATGAATGAATAAGACAGAAGGGTTAATGGTTTCTTTTGGCGTGGGCTCCATCCTTAATCCGTGACTGAGGTAGACTGCATTTCCTGCCTGAAGATGAAGGCAGGGGAGAGCCTTCCCCCACGTGGTATGGATGGTAGCCAACCTGGTGGTGGTGGGGAGGATGGAGGGGAACTTCGGGTACGACACCTAGGGGCAGCAGGATGGAAGAGTAAGTTTTGGTCTTTTATTCAAGGCGTCAAGCTGCTATTGGTTGTCGAGATAATCATGAATTAGAGTCATCCTGGTAGAACTTTACGCTAAAGCTTTCATTTCTACCAGAGAGACTCTGAGGCGATAGAAATTTGAACATTTATTTGAATGAATGAATAAGACAGAAGGGTTAATGGTTTCTTTTGGCGTGGGCTCCATCCTTAATCCGTGACTGAGGTAGACTGCATTTCCTGCCTGAAGATGAAGGCAGGGGAGAGCCTTCCCCAAAGAAAAAGAGCCCGAAGTACGAGTGATAATGGAAGGGTTAAGATTGCGTGAAAGGGGGAGCCTTGTAATTTAAATTAAGAAGCCATGGTTGGCTTCTAATAATAGCCACGATAGGCTATGCAGGGATGTCTTTAAGGGGAGGAAGGCAATCTGCGACGGGTTAAAAGCCACGATTGGCTTATTTTAAAGATCTGATTCATTAAACAATATTGATAATAATTAGTATTGATATAGTTCTTCTCCGTAAAAGTAAAATGGGCACGATTGACTTTGCTAGCTGAAGCCACGATAGGCTCTCACGGTTAAGCCACGACTGGCCGTTCGAGCAAGTTCCGAACTTTTGAGCCACGACTGGCCGTATAGCCTCGATTGGCTTGATGTGAGGGACCACGTTAGGTCTTGGGAAAATAAGCGAGCCACGATAGGCAATGAGTGTAAGCCGGGACGGGCGTCGAGCCTCGGTATTGAAGGCTTATCGTGGATAAAAAATAATCCAAAGGCATATTGTAGAGTGTGTTATTGATAATAAGAGCTAATAATTAAGACGATGGTAAAAGCCACGACTGACCTTCGGTTAATGCCACGACTGGCCGTTTAAGCCGCGCAGGCTTGAGTTAGGACCATGCTAGGTCGAATAAATTAGTAAAGATAAACATAAAGGAGCGGACGGCTTCGAGCCGTTATTGTCACTGGCGTTATATTGAAGGCTTATCGTGCATAATATAATAATCCAATGACATATAGTAAGAGTGAGTAAATAAGAGCTAATAATAAAAGCCACGACTGACTTTCGGTGAATAACGAAGCCACGACTGGCTTTCGGTGATTAGCGCCCAAAATTGATGCCACGACTGGCCGTTTAAGCCGCACAGGCTTAAGGAAGGACCGCGCTAGGTCAGATAAATTAGTGAAGATAAACATAAAGAAGCGGACGGCTTCGAGCCGTTATTGCCGCTGACGTTAGGTTGCTGATTATAGTCTAGGCTTAGTCTATAAGATTACGAAAGTTAGAATAATAAAGAAAATGCAAAGACGTCTTATTAGTTGTAGCTATAACAGCGACGATAAGTAAAAGCATGATTGACTTTTGGTACCTTTAACCACAATAAATAACACGAAAGAAATCGACGTAAAACCACCACCAGTAGCTAGCGAATTCAACGTACCTTTATGATGTGAGAGACTGCTGTGCATCCAGGACCTTATGAAAATCAGATCTGATATATGTTTCGTATGCCGAAGAAGACCATCTTCCGAGCTGTTTGATGGTAGGCTCTGGGACCCCACGTTCGGCTGCGGTAGTGGCAGCGCCGATGCGGAAGGAGTGGCTAGTATAGAGAGCGGGTGAAAGACCAGCGGCTGTCAAGGTGGTTGACAGATGAATTCTAAACCACCGTTTTGTCATGGGAAACCCACTTAAGAGAATGAAAAGAGGTGAGATACCAGAAGTGCGCGGCCGTAATTTGAGAAACTTGAGCATAGAAGCGAAAGGGCATAGAGAGTTATTTATTTTAGAAATTGAAATTGTGACACCGGACCCGTGGGAATCTGATTTTGAGTGTTTAAGCAACAGTGAAAAGTAATTAGGTGAAAAATTTAAATCTTGAAACGATAAATCTTTTGTTGGATCGAAACGATTACTATCGGAAGTAAACTCACCAATGCGCAAGAAACCAAAGAATGCCGTTAAAAACGTAGCTTCGAGCAGAGCGTTGGAATAGTTGTCGAACAAGCCGTTACGAAGTTTTGAGACTAAGGTCTGAAGTATGCGGAGTGTGATAGGCTGACGTTTATCTCTAGCTTTGAACGCGGATTTTGACATACCCTTGAGAAGTAATCGAATGGAAGGGGACGAAAATAAGCTGGGGCAATTAGGGTTATTATATCTTGCGTGGAATTGAACGCCAGCCAGAATTTTACGTATAGTTGAAATATTAAGTCGGCGTGATTCAAAACAGTATGTGAGGAAAGCGCAAACGGTCGAAATTAAAATGGGAAAAAACGGAATTTGATAGGTTAAGCAGAACATAGTGAACCAGGACCAAGCCGAGTGGTATGCTTTGAGAGTTGACGGTGCTACGCCTTTGGCGATGTACGATTTGGCAGAATTTAAAAGGTTGTTAAAATCCAGAGGCCTGTTTAATTCAAGAGAATTTGATGCAGCGTGGGGCACGGCGTTGGATCCTTGTTGGCCGCTGGGCAAAGACGTCGGAATACCTGCAAACGAGAGCGAGAGAGAGCGTCAGCTAAAACATTAAAGTGACCTGGAATGTGTTCAGCTTTGATAATAAAATTGTGGGTCACGGATTGCCAAGTTATACGTCTTAAAATAGACATGATAGCCGGGCAATGCGAACGACCTTTGTTGATGATGTGGACGGTGGCTTCGTTGTCGCAAAACAGGGTAATTCGTTTCCGTGACCAAGCTGAGCCCCAAAGAACGCTAGCAACCGCGATAGGGTAGATTTCATAGAGAGCGGACGAGGTGGAATTTTGAATGAAATCGACGAAATCGTAAGGCCACTTTTCTGCAAACCACTGTCCTTGGAAGAATCCCCCAAAACCAATAGACGGGGCTGCGTCGGTATATAGATCTAGAGCAGGGGTGCCCAATACGTCGATCGCGATCTACCGGTCGATCGCAAAGGTGGTGTGGGTAGATCGCACGGCATTAATTAGACGTCAAATAAAGTAGACGATCAGCCAATGTAGTCAGCCAATCATCCGTCCTCACTATTAATTTTGTCACTTGATTGACGTACAAGGCAGCCAGTCTGACATCTGTCCTTTTATGACACGAATCACCGCGCATGAAGGTGCATACAGCGGCGCCAAGTGGCTGATTCCATTCAGTGCAAGTCATCAGAGTAAAGTAATTACAAAAAAATGTGCTTGTATGTAGTTGTATTGTGCAATATGGGTTCATGTAGTTAAGCAAGCTACACCAACATATAAAGAATTCACAATATATTCATAAATAAATATATGTTTTTTTTATAGTAGGTAGATCATTTTGACTTCGTCATTTTATAAGTAGCTCACAAGCCGAAAAAGTGTGGGCACCCCTGATCTAGAGCGTTGGATGATTCGGAAACGTCGTTATAGAAGAAGGAAATGCCATTCCAGTTGTTAAGAAGATGAGACCAAAACCTAAGGTCTGAAAAACAACCGTCATCGAGAAGAAGCGAGTCACTTAAATTTTCAACTGAATGAGCCAAAGACAGCAGGCGAGATATAAAGGACCGACCTTGTGGAATGATTCGCATTGCAAAGTTGAGATGGCCGAGAAGAGAAAGCATGTCACGTTTGGATGTTAAGCGAGACGTGAGGAACGATTCCATAACGGACCTGATTCGGACGAGTTTTTCGTGTGGAAGAGAAGCTTGCATCTTAACAGTGTCCAGAATTATGCCGAGAAATTCGAGACGTGTAACGGGACCGATTGTTTTTTCCTCTGACAGAGGGACGCCTATGTCGCAAAAGACTTGTCTAAGAGTATCGAGCACGAAGCTTTCAGAAGAAGGAAAGTCGATTAACAGAAAATCGTCGAGCAAATGTAACACGAAAGGCAGCTTACAGATATTCAACAAGATCCAACACAGTGCTTCAGAAAGACGATTAAAAATTTGGGGGCTGCTCCTGCAGCCGAAAGTGAGTCTAACAGCGAAATAGAATTTTGATTCCCACTTAACTCCGAAGAGAGGCCAATCTGCCGGGTGAATAGGCATTATTTTAAAAGCGTCGGTAATGTCCGCTTTGGCCAGCCATGCGCCGTGACCGGCTAACTTGATTAGCTGAATTGCGTCGTCGACCGAGGCATAATACAGCGAAAACGGTTCGGATGGAATGCATTCGTTGACGCTAGCATAAACAGTGGAGTGAGGCGAGGACATGTCGAAGATTAGGCGTTTTTTCCCGGAGTATTTACGAGTAGCCAAGCCGATGGAGTTAACGCGAAACGGAGAGAAAGGAGGAGAACTGAAAGGGCCGATGATATAGCCTTTATTTAATTCTTTATCGATCAGACCTGAAACTACGTCAGGCTCGACCAGGGCCGACTGCAAATTTTTTGCAACATATGAGGTGACAAGAGGAGAAAGAACGCCGACCCGAAACCCTTGAGAGAGCCCTGTAATTAAGTTATCAACAAAAGGAGAATCGGGGTGCGAGGAAAGGTAGCCAGAAAGGTTTGCGATATTAAGGGGAGTTGAGGGGTGACCGCTCAGAATTTTTTCTGAGGTGCTTTCCCTCTTGTGGCTGGTCTGTAACGTCGAGGGCAGACGGATTTCGGGTGGGGGTCCTTGCAGAAGCTGCAGATGTGAGAAAATTTACATTTAGAATATGAACAAACAGATTCATTAAAGTTATTGCACAGAGGTATGCCATTGAATTCGATGATAGGACGGCCTTTTACGTCGATCGCGGGGTTTGCAGGATCAGCACCATGGAGAGCGGCCGGAGCACGGCAAGCGTGCACTTTAGGGCAGAGAGAAGCGGAGTGACCATGGGAGCTGCAGACGGCGCAGGTCAGAATTTTTTGGCCTCCGAAATGGCGAATAAGCAAGTCAGAGTCAGTAATGGACCAGTCCAGTCTTGAATTGTATAGGGTGACGAAAGAAGCAGCTTTTGCTGAAAACGACTTGTGATACTCGTAGAACAGGGTTCCGCCATATCTCAGATTAAAATCTGCCATCATAGCTAGATAAAGGTCTAATTCCTCTCTGCGATCGGGGAAAACTTGACAGAGAATATCTCTGTAAATTCCAAAGGCAATGACGAATTCAGTAAAAGGCAGGTTTCGTTGTAGCCTGGGATCTGATGTTTTAAGAAGGACTGCCACGTCACCGCAGTCGACCATCTGCCTGTCAATCGCGGGTGATGGTAACAGCAGAGCAGCCAGGTTAATGTCTTTACCTGAGATGATGTCAGATCTCATTTTGGGAGACACTGAAGCAGCGGCGGGTGGAACGAATGGTCTACCGAAAACCTGAGCCTTTAGAGCCGTTGAGAGATTGAACGCTGCAGGAGGAAATGACGTGGCGGCGTTTGGTAGCGGAGTTTGAACTGAAGATGTTGCCAAAGTCGACGTGGCAGGAAAAGTGGAGAGTGCAGCAGGGGAAAAAGGATCGATGACTGAAGGAGGGACTGAGACGGAGGCGGAAGAGGTCGCGGGAATGTATGGTCCGGGTGCGCGCGAAGCAAAGGCTGACTCGAAGAAGCCCAGACGAGTTTCGAAACTTTTGACAGTTTCGGTGAGCTGGAGTAAAGCCTTAGAGAGTTGCGCGTTTGCGCTGCCCGAATCCGAGCTTGGCGGAGGAGGTTGGGTTGGTCCGGATGTCCTCGGCTTTTTGTGCTGGAGAGGAGAAGAGGATTTAGCCGAGCGTTTTCGTCCAGTTTGTAAGGGCTGGGCTGGCGGTGCCATGATCGCCTCGGACGCGTCGGATGATGACGCAGGAAGGCTACCCAGTGCGTTGGAAGCGAGGAGGATGAGATCGTCGTGGGTCAAGTCATTGCTGACGGGGATGCCGGAATCCAGTAAGGTGGCCGCGATTTTCTCGGGAGGCCACTGGACCCAGGGAGATTCCCGGGTTAGGATGCGCGTACTCCGGCGCAGGGAGGCGGGCGAAGGAGGAACGGTGTCTTCGTCAGAGTCGTCGGAGATTGCGAAATCAACGAGCGATTTTTGGGACATCTTGAGCTGCTAGAGGAATCGACCAAACGGAACTTCGGGTACGACACCTAGGGGCAGCAGGATGGAAGAGTAAGTTTTGGTCTTTTATTCAAGGCGTCAAGCTGCTATTGGTTGTCGAGATAATCATGAATTAGAGTCATCCTGGTAGAACTTTACGCTAAAGCTTTCATTTCCCTTCCGGAGGGAACGAGACGCTGCGTCCTGGTGGACACTATGGGAACTGCCTTCAGCATGACCGGTTCTGAAACAAGCTATAGAACAACGACAGTGAACTTGACACTGGCCGGCGCCAGCCTATGACATCATCAACAGGCGCCTGCTAGTATAAAAGCAGGTGCCTGAGAGCACATTACCATCTTTTTGTCTTCAGAGTCCTCTGTTCTAAACGAGTGAGTACAGCGATGCCTAGAGAGAAACTGTTTAGGAAGTGTGCGGATCCGTGTCAGAGAAATCTGACACCTGATGATGCAACACGACCTCTGTGTGGTGTGTTTAGGTGTAGAGCACGCGCGCTCTGCTCTAGAAGGAGCGGAGCGCGTTCATTGTGAGAGTTTCACTTTGAAGAAACTCCGTTCTCGCTTGTCTCTTTTCTCGAGGGAATTGGGACATCCATCCGCCCCACGTGGCTCGGGTCCCGCGGCGGCTGAGGCTGCCCGGCGGCTGAGATTGCGAGGATCACAGGTGGAGCTGGCTGACGAGTTTGAGAGAGGGTTTAATCTCTCGCGCACGTCAGCCGGAGACGAGAACGCGCTGCTAGCGGAAGATGTGCTGTCTCTCACATCTTCCGATCCTGCAGCGAGTGCTCTTTTGGCTTCAAGCCAGGGCGAGCAGGAGGCTGAAATGGAAAAAGATGAGCTCTCTGAGCCCATGGAGCCTGCCTGCCCCGCATATGAAGAGTTGATGTCTGTTATGGACCGCGCGGCTACCCCTTCAGTGGAAGCCCGCCGGGGAAGAGGCCGCCCTAGGTAGACTAGACAAGCGGCTTCTTCCTGGCCATAACAAGCCAACTCCCGTGAGCCTCCCATTCCTTCCTGATCTGCATAAGAGATCGAGAGGGAATGGGACAGGCCATATTCAGCCCGCATTCACAGGCATCAGCATGTGAATTATGCTGATGTCGAGGGAATGCATGGGCGCGGATATGTGTCGATGCCTCTCATTGAGCAGACGTTTGCGAACGATCTCTCAGCGGGAGGGAAATCAACCCTGAAGGCTCCGACCCTGCCATCCAAGCCTTTGAGAGAAACATCTCGGTTGAAAGGCAGGGCATATGCGGCAGTGGGTCAGGCTGGTGCTCCTCTGCACATGGTGGCAGTGTTGCAGGCGTACCAGGCTGATCTACTGAAAGATCTGGACCGAGGTCTGGGGCTTTCCCCGGAGGAGGTGGCTGAGCTGCGCCACACCACGGAGAGACATCTGTGGGTGAACCTGGCGGACATCGGGGAGAAAGAGAAACGCTTTCTCCTCGATGCGCCGGTTTCGCAATCTGAATTGTTCGGCACATCCGTCGAGGCGGTGGTCGAGAAGTTCAGAGAGGCGAAGGCGCGCTCAGCGGCTTTTAAATCATGCATCCCTCGCCGGTCCACGCCCCCACCTGAACACCGGGGAAAACCAGGCCCGTCCTGGTCCAAGGGCCAGAGACGAGGCCAGGTCGCCAGTGTGGCCACTCGGGGCCCTCCCCCCGGGAGGAGTCGGTCCCAGAGGAGGCGTGATGCGTGGCATAGGAGAGGGGATCTAAGGGAGACGATCCAGCGCCGGCGTGGCGGCAGGCCTGGATCGGGCACCTAGAGTCTCCTCTCCGGTTCCCCTCACGTCCGTTCGGCTACCTGCCCCTTCTTTTTCCCCCTCGCAAAGACTCTGGGGCTGGGCCGATAATGAGATTGATACTCAATCTGATGGCCCGGTATGTGAACAGTAAAGACACTTTAATAAAAATATTCAAATATGTATGTGTATGTTTTCTTTTGTCTACCAGCTCCGCTTGGGTGATTGCTATTGCAGTTTTCGAGCTCCTCTTGAGTTCTACTGCCACCAAGTGCCGAGTGTAGCCAGGTCTCCCCTCGTTTTATAAAAGAAAACAGTGTGTAGAGACCTCCACTCGTAGAAATCCCCTCTTGGGTTAAGCGTTGCCAGGTTTGAAACCTCCGCTAGAGTAAGCTTGGTATAGACATGATCCAACATACATATACATACGAGAATATGTAATAAAAAACCCTCTTGAGCGTTGTCAAGCTGCTTCAAGCGAAAAAAAAAAAATCGCTCTGCTGAAGCCTCCGCTCACTCAAACCCTGCTAAGAGTAATACTCTTTTTGCATGAGTGTAGTCAGGTACCTTCCCTGTGTATTTTCATATACACATATGTGAGACCTCCACTCCTAGGAGTTTGTGTGTTAGGGTGAATAGAGCATCGTCAAGGCTCCCTCTCTGAGAGAGAGATGTTTTAATGAAGCCTCCGCTCTCTTTAAAAAGCCCCGCTTTTAAGTAGAAATCTTATATATTTGGCTGTTAGGCCCCATTCTGGGCCTCGCTAAATTATTTTCTGGTATTGTGACTAAAACCCAATCCGCCAGAATTGAGTGTAGCAGGCCTAGAAGGTCTCCTCTCTGTGAAGTCCTCTGTAAAGAGAGACATATAAAGATAATACTTCTTAGCGTTGAATGTAGCCAGGTCATTCTTAGACCTCCATTCATGAGAGCTTTTTACTGGGTTGAGTGTCGCCAGGCTCCCTCTGTGTGAGGTATTTCTGTTAAGCCTCCACTCCCCAGAAATGCAGGCCGAAACACAATATTGCAGCTCTACTTTTCTGTATATGAGCCCTTTTCGTGGACCTGTCACTACAAGCGTTGAGTGTAGTTAGGCCTCCCTTCCTCGAGAGGGTGTGCATACCAAGGCCTCCACTCGATAGAGCTTCCTCAGCTGAGCGTCGTCAGGCTTGTTGCGCTCGAGAGAGCCTGTAACCATTAAAGCCTCCCTCGCGGAAAGCTCCGCTTCCGGGTTCTGCTATCGCCCGGGAATGATACAGGTGTCTTCCTCGCGAAATGCTTAGAGCACCTCCTCAAATCCACGTTAGTGGTGTTTACTCACGCAAGTTGTTTTGAGCATTCCCTAAAATCCACGTGAGTGGTAAGTGCACTACTTAGGCACTTCACTAAAATCCATACTTATGGTAAGGATCCCTCCCGTAAAGGCAGGGTCCTTTTTCAAATCCTTTACGGTTGGACCACGCAGGGTAATCCTCCGTGCCCATTTTCGAGTTGGTTCCAAAACCCTTACGTTTTTTCAACTCCTTTGATAAGAACAGTGTAATAGGTCTCCTCTCTGTCACAGCCAACAGTACTGAGACCTTCACTCTCACAGTTATAGCAGCTAGCAGGCCCATGGGTGCCTCACTGACTATTTTTTGGGGGAGTGCTGTCTTCCACTCACCAAAAATTAGTGTTGTAGGCTTCTCTCTCTAGAGATGCAGTCTCGGAGCCTCCACTACACAGAGCTAAGTGATAAATGCTATTTTTCATTATTTGCTCTACTGTGAGTATCTGCCATTTCTTGAGCGTCGAGTGTAGTCAGGCCTCCCCTCGCTTAGAGCGTTTCACTTGAGGCCTCCACTCTGAAGAGTTTCCCTAGGGAGAGCGTCGTAGGCCTCCTCTCGCTTTAGAGAGTCTTTCTGCTGAAGCCTCCCCTCTCCAGAAGCTCCGCTTTCAGGCTTTGCTATCGCCTAGAGACTGCAGTCTGGTGATCCTCTCGCTATGCTCTGGGCACCTGCTTAAAACCACATTTGTGGTGTTTACTCACGCAAGTCCTTGAGCACTCCTTAAAATCCACATGAGTGGTAAATGCGCTTACGCATTTTTCTCAAATCCACATTGGTGGTAAAGGTCTTCCCCCACTGGCGGGTCCTTTTCTAAATCCTTTACGGTGTGGGCCACGCAGGTAAACCTCCGTTCCCATTTTTTGAGTTGGTTTCGTACAAAACCTTTTTAGTTTTTCCAACTCCAATCCAGATAGCACTGCTAGCAGGATTGAGTGTTGACGCCTCTTCCGGCCTCCACTCTCCAGAAGAGCTCCACGAAGGTAATTCTGTCGCACAGGCTATTCAGCCTCGCGGATTACCTTCAGGATTAGAGTGTAGATAGGTCATGAGACCTCCACTCTCAGAGTTCTTCTTTGCTAAGCACGGAAGTGTGTCAGGCTTCCTCTCTTGAAAGCCTCCACTCTCCAGACTCCACTCAGGTAGTACTGTCGCATAGGCTATTCAGCCTCGATGAACACCTGTAGTGTTGAAGTGTAGTTAGGTCATGGGACCTCCACTCTTAGAGTCCTTTTTCTGCTCGCAGAACTTTGCCACCAGACTCCACTTAGGTACTGTCGCATAGGCTACTCAGCCTCGCTGATTACCATCAGTGTTGAAGTGTAGTTAGGTCATCAGACCTCCACTCTTAGAGTCTCCCTTCTATGAAGTGTTGTTAGGCTTCTTCTCAGAAGTCTCCACTCTCTAGACTCACTCAGAGTCCTTCGTTGCCTCCAGAGATCCACTAGAAGTAGGCAGTCCGACTGCACAGGCTATTCAGCCTCGCGGGCTACCTCTAGTATTGGGTGTAGATAGGTCACAGACCTCCATCCTTAGAGTCGTCCTCTGCTGGGTGCAGAGTGGTACCAGGCTTCCTCTTACCACTTTTTAGTGGTAAGAGGACTTAGCCGCCACTTTTCAGAAACTCCACTCAGGTAGTTCTGCTGTACAGGCTATTCAGCCTCACTGACTACCCTCAGTGTTGAAGTGTAGTTGGGTCACGAGACCCCCACTCTTAGAGTTTTCCTTTGCAAGACACAGAGTGCTTTTTTGGCTTCCTTTGAAGCAGTCACTCCTCTGAACTCCTTGTAGGTAGTTCTGCTGCACAGGCTACTCAGCCTCACTGACTACCTCCAGGTTTTGAGTGTAGAGGTGTCACGGCACCTCCATTCTTAGAGTTGGTCTCTGGAAGGCGCAGAGTGTTGCCAGGCTTCCTTTCGTCGAAGCCTCCACTCCTCAGAAAATCTCCACTTAGACAGGCCTGTTGCACAGGCTATTCAGCCTCACAGACCATCGTCAGTGTCAAGTGTAGTTAGGTCATGAGACCTCCACTCTGTAGATTCCCTCTGAGCAGAAGCTCCACTCGGGTAGTTTTTGTTGCACAGGCTATTCAGCCTCACTGAATACCCCCAGTGTCGAGTATAGCCCCTATACCTGTTAGCACTGAATGTTGTCAGGTCCCTAGAGCAGACATTCGCTCTGCTGAGACCTCCATTCCCTAAACTCCGCCCCTTATGGTCAGGGCGTTTATGAGCTCCTTCACTTAGAGAGCTAAGTGTAGTAGGCTTCCTCTAGGCCTCCACGCTTGAGAGTTACGTGCACAGGTAGCGGAGCTAGCCGTGGCAGGTCACTGGGCCCCAGCGACTCTCGCTGAAGCAGGGGTGATTTTCCTTCTTGACTCCTCATTCAGTCAGTTTGATCACTTATCCCTCGGCATGGCAGCGTTGGTATAAACGTTCCCATAGTGTCCACCAGGACGCAGCGTAGAGTTCCCTCCGGAAGGGAATGTCTGGGTTACGTATGTAACCCCTGTTCCCTGAGGACAGGGAACGAGACGCTGCGTCTCGGGGCCATGCCTCGGGCCCTGCACATACCTCCGTCTGACAAAAAGATGGTAATGTGCTCTCAGGCACCTGCTTTTATACTAGCAGGCGCCTGTTGATGATGTCATAGGCTGGCGCCGGCCAGTGTCAAGTTCACTGTCGTTGTTCTATAGCTTGTTTCAGAACCGGTCATGCTGAAAGCAGTTCCCATAGTGTCCACCAGGACGCAGCGTCTCGTTCCCTGTCCTCAGGGAACAGGGGTTACATACGTAACCCAGACGTTTTTGTTAAGTCAACTCAAGTACAACTTAACATTTCAAGTTGACTAAACTTATTTGAGCTGACTAAACTTTTTTTTAAGGCAGCACACTCTTAAAAATAAAGGTGCTTCACGATGCCATAGAAGAACCTTTTTTGTCTAAATGGTTCCATAAAGAACCTTTAACATCTGAAGAACCTTTCTGTTTCACAAAAGGTTCTTTGTAGCGAAAGAAGGTTCTTCAGGTTATAAAAAGGTGAGAAAGAGATGGTTCTTTAAAGAACCTTTGACTGAATGGTTCTTTGTGGAACCAAAAATGGTTCTTCTATGGCATCGCTGTAAAGAACCTTTTAAAGCAGGGTAACAAATTATTTTAAGTTTACTCAACAAATTGTTTTTTTTTTTTGTTTTTTTTTTACAGTGCAGTAGAGAAGATTAACCAGGAAAATTTTGTTAAAAACTTTTATTTTAAACAGACATGTTTCAACATACATATTGGTTTAAACTAAACTGAAGTCAGAGTCAACAGTGCACATACATACATATGTACAGAGTTTATGTGCTGGTGAACCAAGTTCATGTGCAGCTCAGATGATTTTCACTCTCTTCTCCCCACAGTCTCCTGTTACTTTATTAGTTTTCTGCCCATGTACTATCTATAAATGACTGAATTAATTAATGAACAAATTAATGAATACGGTAATTAATAAACAATAATAAGTTGGTGTCAACTACACCAGCACCAACACATTCACTCAGTATAAAATCATTTGTTTTATTGGCCATACCTTTCTTGCTTTGTCTTTATACCTATGAGCTCATATAAGCAATAAAGAATGAGGTTGTAGTGTATATACGTAGCATAATATTACATGAGAAAGCAGGAGAGCTTTTCTCTTTTCCGTCTTAGTTCCCATGATACTGCAACAATTATTCCCTGCCTGCTTGGTGGTTTTGTTGTTTTAGTTGAGAATGTTTGTTATCCTCTCTCCCTCTCTTTCTCTCTCTCTCCTTCTCTGGCGAACAGTATTAATCATAATAGAGAGTGTTATTTATCACCTGCCAGTCCAGAAATGATCGTTTTGGCACCGCTGGGCAGGACAACCAAACGCACCAAATTAAATAAAACATTTAACCACATACACACACATGCACAAACACATGAACACACTCGGTTTCAGGCCACTAACACCCACACACACAACAAACAAACAAACAACTACACACACTCTACCCAAGTCCACACATATTCTTTCTATGTTCATCCCCATCTCTTTTCTCTCAATCCACTGATTAATGGGATTTAAAGCCATGTTCAGCAGCGTAGGTTTATATGACTAAAATTAGTTTTGATGTCCTATATAATGTGTCTGTTTAAATCGGTTTGGTCATTTATTTTCTTCAAGAACATATATGTTGGTGCAGTGCACCGAAATGAATGGGGTGCAAAAAAAAAAGAGACCACTTCTGGTCTGGGACCAGGACGATATGGTCTTAGACTACGACACTCTATAATACACACAATCCTTAAGCTTTAGGCTGAAGAAAGGTCTGTCATTGCGCTTGTGTCCCTTCCAGAAAGGGAAAAAGAGAAGGATGGAGGGAGAGAGAAAGAAAGAGAGGCAGTGGAGTGACCTTAATGTAAAACTGTACTTAATCACACCGCAGCCAGATCAATAGAGAGTCCTGGGTGGCCGTCCGTGGGGCCGTTAGTAAACGCAGTCTTGCAAGGAAGGAGAACTTCTTTGATAACCTCTACAACTGAAAATACACACAAAAATTCTTATAGATGAAATGCCTTCAAACATGCATTCTATGAAGGTATTCCTCTGGGCTTTTGATTCATTTGGCCTGTATTTCAGATTAGACGGGTGGTTTTCTGTAGAATTGTATTTGTGGGTACAGCAAGAGATGGTTTGTTTTGGTGGCTGAATCCACTGTTTTAGCAGATGGAGGTCAGCTGTGATACACATTCTTGGACACAGATTGTGAGATTGATTTGTGGTACAGTGTGTCAGCAGGGATTAATGAAGTGCTACAGCTTGGCACACAGATGCTGTCTTGAGATGCTTCTGCTACATCTCTCTCACTTCAGGACCATTCATTCAAAACAGGTCCTGGTTCATCTCTAGATGCTGTCTTATTCAGCGGTAGGAAGAAGGCAGCCTGTCTACTCAGAGGTCTCAGATGTTTTGTAGGACAAGTGAATTTCTTAAAGGAATTGTTCTCCAAAAAATGAAGATTCTGTCATCATTTATGCACTCTCACTTTGTTCATCTTCAGAACACAACTAAAGATAGCTATTTAATGAAATATGAGATTTTGTATCCCACCTACTGAAGAGACTTTATATGCTTATATGATGGACATATTTAATTTAGGCTTTTATTCACATTTGGCAAATGGAAGCTCAAGCATCCTTGCTTGACATGTGAGAACCAATGAGGTTCATTCTTGTGTGATGTGCAGCAAGCATCAATGACGCTTGTTCTCGTATTTCAAGCAAGTACGGCTAAGCTTCTGTTTATGTTTGCTGATCGATCTTACAGTTTTTTTCAGTCGCTAACAAGCGTTTGTCCAACCAGTCACATTTTCAAAACTCTAAACACAATTAGCACAGCATCGGTCTTTTGTGGCCATACCATTCACACATTTCATGTCGTTTTCACCCAATATGCAGTCAGTGAACAAATTATGGATTGTTTTTGTAGTATTTATGAACGTTAACACACAACATCCCACAATAGCAAAAACAATATTCCAAACCTTAGATACAGTATAAAAACCTCTGCTCCTGCAATGATATCAGTTCAAAAACAATATCAATATCAAAAATAAATCTCAGCTGATAATAAACAAACAATTGAATAATTGACACACAGCTGATTTATGTTGGGTAAACTGGGCCAACCACAGCTGATTCCAGTCTGGCTTAGACTCAGTGGCAGGGGTTATTTTTTTCTATTACATTTACACTTATACAGTAAAAGGAGGACTTTGAGGAGTGATGTTTTTGGAAACAGAAACAGAAAAAAGACAAAGACTGTAATGTCAGGACGAGAAAGAGTAAGAGCAAGGGGCCCAGGGAGAAGAGCAGGAGCAGTGAGAGATGCAGAGAGAGGTGCAGGAGCAGTGAGAAATGCAGTGAGAGGTGCAGGAGCAGTGAGAAATGCAGTGTGAGGTGCAGGAGCAGTGAGAAATGCAGTGAGAGATGCAGTGAGAGATGCAGGAGCAGTGAGAAATGCAGTGAGAGGTGCAGGAGCAGTGAGAGATGCAGTGAGAGGTACAGGAGCAATGAGAGATGCAGTGAGAGGTGCTGGAGCAATGAGAAATGCAGTGAGAGGTGCAGTGAGAGATGCAGGAGCAATGAGAAATGCAGTGAGAGGTGCAGGAGCAGTGAGAGATGCAGTGAGAGGTGCAGGAGCAATGAGAAATGCAGTGAGAGGTGCAGGAGCAGTGAGAGATGCAGTGAGAGGTACAGGAGCAATGAGAGATGCAGTGAGAGGTGCTGGAGCAATGAGAAATGCAGTGAGAGGTGCAGTGAGAGATGCAGGAGCAATGAGAAATGCAGTGAGAGGTGCAGGAGCAGTGAGAGATGCAGTGAGAGGTGCAGGAGCAATGAGAAATGCAGTGAGAGGTGCAGGAGCAGTGAGAGATGCAGTGAGAGGTGCAGGAGCAATGAGAAATGCAGTGAGAGGTGCAGTGAGAGATGCAGGAGCAGTGAGAAATGCAGTGAGAGGTGCAGGAGCAATGAGAAATGCAGTGAGAGATGCAGGAGCAATGAGAAATGCAGTGAGAGATGCAGTGAGAGATGCAGGAGCAGTGAGAAATGCAGTGAGAGGTGCAGGAGCAGTGAGAGATGCAGTGAGAGGTGCAGGAGCAATGAGAAATGCAGTGAGAGATGCAGTGAGAGGAGCAGGGCCAGGGAGAAGAGCAGGCCCAAGGAGAGGGCAAGGTAGAGTTGTAAGAGTGCATGGTCGTGGCTTTCCATCATTCGCAAGCAATAACATGGAATGCTCTTGTGTGTTTCATGGATATTTTGTTCACTGTAAGCAATACTGTAAAACTTTATGCTTTTGAATGTGAACATTACTGTACATGTGGACATACAGTTCCCAACCAAGAAATTTAGTGTCAAAATGGTGGATTGCATGTTTTGCATGCAAATACCTGTAAAACTGAAACATAAAAGTCTATGCAGTTTTTGTAATGTCAACAATAGCCAGTATTTTGAAACCTGGTGTACAGTCATGGCCAAAAGTTTTGAGAATGACACAAATATTAGTTTTCACAAAGTTTGCTGCTAAACTGCTTTTAGATCTTTGTTTCAGTTGTTTCTGTGATGTACTGAAATATAATTACAAGCACTTCATACATTTAAAAGGCTTTTATCGACAATTACATGACATTTATGCAAATAGTCAGTATTTGCAGTGTTGACCCTTCTTTTTCAGGACCTCTGCAATTCGACTGGGCATGCTCTCAATCAACTTCTGGGCCAAATCCTGACTGATAGCAACCCATTCTTTCATAATCACTTCTTGGAGTTTGTCAGAATTAGTGGGTTTTTGTTTGTCCACCCGCCTCTTGAGGATTGACCACAAGTTCTCAATGGGATTAAGATCTGGGGAGTTTCCAGGTCATGGACCCAAAATTTCACCAAACTGTTGTTGGATTGTTGGAAGAAGTTGCCGTTGGAGAGTGTTTTGGTACCATTCTTTATTCATGGCTGTGTTTTTGGGCAAAATTGTGAGTGAGCCCACTCCCTTGGATGAGAAGCAACCCACACATGAATGGTATCAGGTAGGGGTGGAGCCGAACCCGAATACAGTATTCGGAAAGGCACAAATAGCGTGTTTTTTACGAATACTTATTTCGAACAAATACTTTAAAAAATATTTGTATTCGGAAGCAAGAAAAACTTTATATCAAAAAGCTGCGTTTCCTCATGAGACCGCAGTCAGTGCATGCCCGCATGAGTGAGTGACATTCAGGAGTCGGGGGGTGGGGTTAAAAGAGGTGACTGACACAGGCTGCTCCACACAGCAACAGAGAAGACTCGGCTGGGTGAAAAAAGACTTCACTGCATCACTATTTTTGTTGAATAGATTTTTGTACCTTAACTGGGTTCTGGAGGCAGTTTATAGCTTTTGGGAAGCAGAGTTTGATCGGGAGATTATTCCATTAGGGGCCGTTCACATGCGTGCTCAAGTTCGTTGTTTCACATGTAGACGCGCGGTATGCGTGCTCATAATGGAAGCAACGCGGACACGGTGCTATGCGCTCGTTTTTTCCAGGCGCGTCCGCGCCGCATCCAGATAAATACATCTCAACTTTTCAGAATGCCACAAGCGACGGCATGCAACGGCAGACTCCATGGGAAAGAAGTTCATTCAGAAGAAGAACAGTTCTTTTAAGTATTATTTGTTTTTATTCTGTCTGTTCAGCGTCCTCCAACAAGGATGGGTGGTGGTGGGGTTCATAATGTTCACAATGGTATTTTATTAGTTGTTGGTTTAACCATGGATGAGGTAATGGCTGTTATGTTATTTTCTTTTCAATGACGTTGTTTCATGTTCAAAAACATCAACCAATATTGCATATACATAATTATTATAATGGATATAATTAAAGAATACTTACACTACAACGTAAATTCTAAGTGTAACGCACAAAAAAAAACAGGATTTTACACCTATTTTGAATTTTACTCAAATACAAATACAAATACAAATACAAATACAAATACAAATACTTTTCCCCCCCTCAACAAATACAAATACAGATACAAATACCGGCTGCTTTGCACACCCCTAGTCTCAGGATGCTTTTCTACTCCAGACAAGCCTTTTTCTAGATGCCCCAAACAATCGGAAAGAGGCTTCATGGGAGAATATGACTTTGCCCCAGTCCTCAGCAGTCCATTCGCCATACTTTTTGCAGAAGATCAATCTGTCCCTGATGTTTTTTTTGGAGAGAAGTGGCTTCATTGCTGCCCTTCTTGACATCAGGCCATCTTCCAAAAGTCTTGGCCTCACTGTGGGTGCAGATGCACTCACACCTGCCTGCTGCCATTCCTGAGCAAGCTCTGCACTGGTGGCACTCCGATCCCGCAGCTGAATCCTCTTTAGGAGACCATCCTGGCGCTTGCTGGACTTTCTTGGACGCCCTGAAGCCTTCTTAACAAGAATTGAACCTATTTCCTTGAAGTTCTTGATGATCCTATAAATTGTTGATTTAGGTGCAATCTTAGTAGCCACAATATCCTTGCCCGTAAAGCCATTTTTATGCAACACAATGATGGCTGCATGCGTTTCTTTGCAGGTCACCATGGTTAACAATGGAAAAACAATGATTTCAAGCATCACCCTCCTTTTAACATTTCAAGTCTGCCATTCTAACCCAATCAGCCTGACATAATGATTTCCAGCCTTGTGCTCATCAACATTCTCACCTGAGTTAACAAGACGATTACTGAAATGATCTCAGCAGGTCCTTTAATGACAGCAATGAAATGCAGTGGAAAGTTTTTTTCGGGATTACAGTTTTTTACAGATGCTAGGACACATTTCTCAATACTTAGGTCACTTCTGCAAAACTCTTCACACAGTGAGCACAACAGAAGTCTATGTGGGCTAAACAGGATCAATTATCATTGTTTTGGCACAAAATGCATCTCTCAAATTTCATGAATTCTTTTCTCACTCAGACACAACAACTGCCAAAAATCTTTGTATGTACAGGACATTTTGCACATGCTTACATACTGTTTTCAAAACTGTTAAACTTCAAATGTTCAAAACAATAACATAATGCAAAACTGAATAAGACAGCAAAATTCAACAGCAATATTTTATTGAAACATATTTCAAATCTAAAAATGCAGTAGATTAGCATTACTATTGTATCAAAGTCGGTTAGGAGAATTGTGTGAAGAGTTTTGCAAAAGTGACCTAAGTATTGAGAAATGTGTCCTAGCATCTGTAAAAAAAAACTGTAAGTTCATTTTCATGGCAAAGAAGGACTATGCAATTCATCTGATCACTCTTCATAACATTCTGAAGTATATGCAAATTGCTATTATAAAAACTTAAGCAGCAACTTTTCCAATTTCCAATGTTTATGTAATTCTCAAAACTTTTGGCCACGACTGTACTTTGATTGACTGCATGTACCTTGTGAAGTGAAAACAAGTGTTATTCTTTGACAGAATAATTTCATTTTGAGTCAGATTTCCAGTGTTTTGGTAAAGTTAGTGTGTGCAGAGAAAGATGTGTTCTGTTTTTCTTATATATTTAACAAAAATTATCCATTTGGCCAATTGTGTTTTGTAGGTGTGAGTCTGTGTTAAGAGTTTAGAAAAAGTATCTGAAGTATGGGTAAGCGCTTGTTAGCGATTGAAAAAAAAAACTGTAATACAGTCAAACCAAAATTTCACACCTTCAACATTTCTCACATTATCACAGTTTATTCCCTATAATTTAGAAAATGGTAATAAAACATGACAAGAACTCACAGTTGCATTGTGTCAGACCAAATTCATCTTGATAATGTCAGATAACTTTGATAGAAAGCAATGTAATGGATTACAATCAATCAAAAAATATTCAGACAACTGTTAGTATGACAATATTTGCACAACTATCAATACTGTTGAGCAATTACCAAGCAATGCTTAATTTCAAGGGGAGGGTCAAAGGGAATATTTTTTGGTCCCACATTTTTGATTAGTTTTACTGGTAGTCCACTGTATGAAGAATTGTTTGGGTATAATATGCCACAGTTTACTTTATTTTGTATCCTCACTTACATTAATAAACTATAGTGTCCTGCACCCACTAGCAAAAAAAAATTATAAGTTATATCTGGTGTCTGAATAATTTTTGGTTTGACTGTATGTGAATAATGCATTTCGTTGCCTGCATTTCGTTGCCTTGTACTTGTACATGTGTAATGACAATAAAGTTGAATCTAATCTAATCTAATCTAATAAAGCGATCGAGTCTCTTCAGAAAATTTGGACTAAACAACTCATTTCATATGGATTAGTTTTACAATATCTTTATGAACTTTTTGACGTGGCAAAGTTGCAGTTGTGTAGATTGTCAATGGAGGGACAGAAATCTCTCATATTTAATTAAAAATATCTTCATTTGTTTGTGATGATGAGGCACAATAGGCTACAAGCATGCTACTCATATAACAACACAAAATTGTAAGGTTTAAGACAGGTGACAGTTTATTTTGGGTTACTTTAGTTTATATTGGTCCAAATGATTCTGAATGAATGAATGAACCATCGTATAATTCAGAACTTTTAAAAAAGATATCCCATTTATGTGTGTTAGCCAGTGAGAAAGAGGGGATGAGAAAGAAAGAGGGAATGAATGAATGAATGATAGAGACAGAGTATCAGAGACAGAGAATGGTTGCAATTGCACCAAACAAAGCCACTCAGTTTGAGGCAGTAGCAAAATACTGAAAGAAATCCATTGTGTTAGCTCTGTTTCAGCTCTGACAGAAATTAAATTGTGTCCAGAGACTTTTTATATAGCAGCACAAGGTCTGAGACAATATTGCCAGTGGCTCAGAGTTTGCTGTCTAACGCACAGATCTCTCTGTGTTTGCAAAAGCAGATCACACTGCCTCATTCCTCGCTGACTCCAAAAAACTGTACAACTCTCATTTATCTTACATGAAGTTCCCCGAATGACCGAAACCTGGAAATACTTATAACTTGATTTCCTTTTCCGGCAATGGTTATGATGAGGGATTGTATACATATTAACATACGTTCAGTCCAATTGTTTGTTGGTTGAACCGTGAAGGTTTACATTTAATTAGCATTTAATCTATATTATGTTTGCTTTATGGTTTCGTTAGATTAGCCTTTCTCTTTCATTTCAGGTTCTTTGTCAGTGTGTATGTCTCTCGCTGGAATGTTTGAGGGGTGTCTTGTGTTTCATGAGGTCTGAAATCAACGACATTATAATGTGCTTATAGTTGTTCCTCCGCACAGGAAATTATATGCTGGTGTTTTTATGTATTTAAAAACATCTCTGATCTTAAGCGGCAGGCCTTGCTCATTATGAGCTTTTGCTATAAACATAATAATAGGGTTGTACATGTGCATTGCACATGTACAGGTAGATGTGAGGTCCTGCTTGATTCTCTTTTGTATTGAATAAAATGGAGCGGCTGTGCTGAAAAACTCACACAGCAGTGTAAACACACAAAGACACACTGATGTAATCAGCACTGACAGCGGAGGCTCACAGATCAGAGACTGAAGCGAGAGAATGAGTGATGATAGTGGGAATGGAGTTTATAGCTTTATATTAAAATAGCACAGAGACATGGCGGAACAGACAGAGAGACCACAGAATAAGACTGATTATCCTGAGAGAGATAGAGTGAGTCTGTGGTAGGCAGGCTGAAGCAGAGTGAGGTACATAAGCTGTGTGGTGTTGTGAGCTTTGCGTTATGTTGCGAAGTGCAGTGAAATGTTGTGCTGCGCTGTGTTGGCCTGTGCCATGTTGTAATGTGTTGTGCTGAATTGCCCTCAGCTGTGATGTGCTGTTATGTGATGAGTTGTGCTGTGTTGCCATGTAGTGTGATGTATTGTGCTGTGCTGTGCTGTTATGTAATGTTATTTGATTTGTGTTATTATATTTGTATGTTTATATGTTATGCTATACTGTAGTATGCTGTGATGTGATGTGATGTGATGTGATGTGATGTGTTGTGTTGTGCTATTATATAACGTGATGTAACGTGATGTGATGTGCTGTTAGGTGATATCTGTGGTGTATGGTGGCATACTGTGTTGTATATTATACTGTATTATGCTGTGATGTAATGTGATGTGTTGTGCTGTGCTATTATGTGATGTGATATCTGTGGTGTTTGGTGGCATACTGTGTTGTATATTATGCTATACTATACTAGGATGTGATGTGATGTATTGTTTTGTGATGTGTTGTGCTATTATGTGATGTGATGTCTATGGTGTATGTTATGCTATACTGTACTATGATGTGATGTAATGTGATGTGATGTGCTGTGCTATTATGTGATGTGATATATGTGGTGTTTGGCGGCATACTGTGTTGTATGTTATGCTGTACTGTACTATGATGTGATGTGATGTGATGTCTGTGGTATATGTTATGCTATACTGTAGTATGCTGTGATGTGATGTGATGTGATGTGATGTGCTGTGCTATTATGTGATGTGATATATGTGGTGTTTGGCGGCATACTGTGTTGTATGTTATGCTGTACTGTACTATGATGTGATGTGATGTGATGTGATGTCTGTGGTATATGTTATGCTATACTGTGCTGTACTATGCTGTGATGTGTTGTGTTGTTTTGTGATGTGTTGTGTTGTGCTATTATGTGATATGATGTAATGTGATGCAATGTGCTGTGCTGTTAGGTGATATCTGTAGTGTATGGTGGCATACTGTGTTGTATTTTATGCTATGCTGTATTATGCTGTGATGTGATGTGTTGTACTATTATGTGATGTGATATCTGCTAGTGTTTGTCGGCATACTGTGTTGTATGTTATGCTATAGTATACTATATTGTGATGTGATGTGTTGTTTTGTTATGTGTTGTGCTGTGTTATTATGTGATGTGATATCTGTGGTGTATGTTATGCTATACTGTAGTAGGCTGTGATCTGTTGTGCTATTATGTGCTGTGCTATTATGTGATGTGATATCTGTGGTGTTTGGCGGCGTACTGTGTTGTATGTTATACTATACTGTACTATGTTGTGATGTGTTGTTTTGTGATGTGATGTGCTATTATGTGATGTGATATCTGTGGTGTATGTTATGCTATACTGTAGTAGGCTGTGATGTGTTGTGCTGTGTTGTGCTATTATGTGCTGTGCTATTATGTGATGTGATATCTGTGGTGTTTGGCAATGTACTGTGTTGTATGTTATACTATACTGTACTATGTTGTGATGTGTTGTTTTGTGATGTGATGTGCTATTATGTGATTTGATATCTGTGGTGTATGTTATGCTATACTGTAGTAGGCTGTGATGTGTTGTGCTGTGTTGTGCTATTATGTGCTGTGCTATTATGTGATGTGATATCTGTGGTGTTTGGCAGCGTACTGTGTTGTATGTTATGCTATACTGTACTATGCTGTGATGTGTTGTTTTGTGATGTGATGTGATGTGCTGTGCTATTATGTGATGTGATATCTGTGGTGTATGGTGGCATACTGTGTTGTATGTTATGCTATACTGTACTATGCTGTGATGTGATGTGTTGTTTTGTGATGTGATGTGCTGTGCTATTATGTGATGTGATATCTGTGATGTATGGTGGCATACTGTGTTGTATGTTATGCTATACTGTACTATATTGTGATGTGATGTGTTGTTTTGTTATGTGTTGTGCTGTGTTATTATGTGATGTGATATCTGTGGTGTATGTTATGCTATACTGTAGTAGGCTGTGATGTGTTGTGCTGTGTTGTGCTATTATGTGCTGTGCTATTATGTGATGTGATATCTGTGGTGTTTGGCAACGTACTGTGTTGTATCTTATGTTATGCTATACTGTACTATGCTGTGATGTGATGTGTTGTTTTGTGATGTGATGTGATGTTCTATTATGTGATGTGATATCTGTGGTGTTTGGCAGCATACTGTGTTGTATGTTATGCTATACTGTACTATGCTGTGATGTGTTGTGTTGTTTTGTGATGTGATGTGCTGTGCTATTATGTGATGTGATATCTGTGGTGTATGGTGGCATACTGTGTTGTATGTTATGCTATACTGTACTATGCTGTGATGTGTTGTTTTGTGATGTGATGTGCTGTGCTATTATGTGATGTGATATCTGCGATGTATGGTGGCATACTGTGTTGTATGTTATGCTATACTGTACTATGCTGTGATGTGTTGTTTTGTGATGTGATGTGCTGTGCTATTATGTGATGTGATATCTGTGATGTATGGTGGCATACTGTGTTGTATGTTATGCTATACTGTACTATGCTGTGATGTGTTGTGTTGTTTTGTGATGTGATGTGCTGTGCTATTATGTGATGTGATATCTGTGGTGTATGGTGGCATACTGTGTTGTATGTTATGCTATACTGTACTATGCTGTGATGTGTTGTGTTGTTTTGTGATGTGATGTGCTGTGCTATTATGTGATGTGATATCTGTGGTGTATGGTGGCATACTGTGTTGTATGTTATGCTATACTGTACTATGCTGTGATGTGTTGTTTTGTGATGTGATGTGCTGTGCTATTATGTGATGTGATATCTGTGATGTATGGTGGCATACTGTGTTGTATGTTATGCTATACTGTACTATGCTGTGATGTGCTGTTTCGTGATGTGATGTGATGTGCTGTGCTATTATGCGATGTGATATCTGTGGTGTATGGTGCACATCACATTAAAAGTTATGAGATGTGCTGTGCTGTTATGTAATGTGATGTGATTTATATTACAGTTTTTCTCAAATGCTAAAACACATTTCACAAACGTTTCCTCCATGTTCCCCAATGTCTAAACACAACACCCTTTTCTAAAGCTACATAAACACAACCACACCTTCTCACTTCAAAATCAAGCTTTCACACCAAAAGAGCAGCTCGAAGCTTTCAAAAATGTAAACACTATACACATCCTTACACAATACAGCAAAACAATTGAAAACACAATGCTCAATTTGTGAGAAGGTTCTTTGTTTCATAACTGCCAATGCATATTTTTAGAAACTTTACAGTAACGGATCTTCTTAGATCTCTGCAGAGGATTAGGCATTTAGATTTGTGAGTTTCATATGAAGAGTATAAATCTATAGAAAATACTGCATGTACACTACTGTAACACAACTCAATGCAAAACAGAATCTATTGCACACAACAGTACTCTTGAAAACATGATCAGGGTGTGAAGTTTTTTTATTTACTTTATTCACACCACACACACACACCACAATCACTGTGCGGCATCATGTCGCTGAGCTGCATCGGGCCACATCACCTCATCCACATCGCAGGCTATATTGTCTCTTGCCAGGCACCTCGGGAAAAACGCCCTGGAATGGCGAATCCATCCTTGGAAGGCCTCCACTGGGATGTCAACACAGGCCAGCTCCATTGCCCTTAGGAGGTTCTCTCTAGTGTATGGTTGTCTGTCATAAACCTTCCATCTCCACGATGAGAAGAACTCCTCTATAGGGTTCAGGAAAGGGGAGTAGGGTTTAAAAAGTGGTTACTGTTGGTGATGAACCACTCTCTAATTTGGTTTGTTCTGTGGAAGCGGACATTGTCCCAAATGATCACATAAATTTGATGTGCGGGCCAAGGTGTTGTTGGCGGTCCAAGAGGATGTCTCTTAGCTCCTCTAGGAAGGTGAGGAGACGTTGGGTGTTGTAAGACCCAAGGACAGCATGCCGGTGGACAAGCCCCTCTGAACCCATGGCCGTACAAAGAGTAATATTACCCCCCCGTTGGCCAGGAACCTCAGTGATGGCTCTTTGGCCAATGATGTTACGGCCTCTTTGCCTTTGTTTCTGCAGGTTGAAGCCAGCCTCATCCAGGAATGACTTTGTCTCTGATCTCCTGGAGTCTGATGAGGTTGTTCTCACGAACCATATCCACAATGAGGGTTTCTTGTGCCGCTGTAAATATGGCAACCCTCCCACCTTTATGTGGCATTCTTTCAACTCTAAAGAAAGAAACATATGTTGTCAATTGACATGCTTTACAATAACAACTGATTTGAAACCAATAGACTACTTTCACAGGCTTGTAAAACTGTATTGTGACAAAGAAAGCAATAGAGTACAATACCTGTTGTGATGTCTGAATGCCCTGATAATGGTGGCCATGGTGAACCTACTCAGGTTTGGACAGACTCTTAGTCCTGCTTCAGCCATTGTTATGCCATGGACAATGACATGGTCAATGACTGTTGCTCGCATCTCGTCCATAATGATGGTGCGAGGTTGTCTTGCTCTCCCTCCTGGACCTTCTCCTCTCCCTTGTTGGCCTCCTCCTCTTCCTCGTTGGCCTGCTCCTCTTCCTCCTCTGATTTGAACTCCTCTTCCTCGTTGGCCTGCTCCTCTTCTTCCATGGCCAGCTCTTCTCCCTCCTCTGACTTGAATTCCTCTTCCCCTGACTCTGCCTTCATCCATTGTGTTTGTTTGGAATCTTCAGCAAACTGTGCACTCTGAACTTGCTTTTTTTTTTACATGTGGTCACAGCATTAGCAACAAGTGTCTTCAATTTTGAGTCGTTGTGTGTAATGAATGATGCCAGGTTTGTTCATTGTGTTCAAATATTGCTGACTGTGGCAAGCATTTTGCATCACATGAGCTTTCATTTGAGAATATGAGCAGAGTTCTTTTGCAACTTGTGTTTTAGCAAGGAAAATGTGTTTAGATTTATGAGAACGGAGGATTGTGTTTTGTGAATTGTGTCTTCATGTGAAATGTGTTTATGATATTGGAAAATGATGGCTAGATTTAGTAAATGTGTTTAGACAACTGGTCATTTGGTTTAGAGGATTGGCTTTTGTGTTTTAGCATTTGAGAAAAACTGTATTATATTTGTCTGTGGTGTGTGGTGGTGTACTGTGTTGCATGTTATGCATGATGAGGTATATTGTACTGTGCTCTTATGTGATTTATGGTACTGTGCTGTTATGTGATGCGCTGTGATGCAATGCATTGTACTGTGCTGTATATAATGTGTTTTATTATTTATGTCTACGGTATATTGTGATTATACTATACTGCACTATGCTGGGATGTGCTGAGGTATCTCACATAACAAATTTAGGTGATTATAGGTGATTTTAACATTGTTTGAAGGTTATAAAAATGTTTAGTAAAACGTTGTACTAACTTTATTTTCACCCATTATATAACATTATTTGAATGTTTATTTGTAATATTCTAAGAATGTTAAAATGTCCAGTTTTCTTGTGATTATAACATTATTTGAAGGTTACAAAAACATTTCCTAAAATGTTCCACTGTCTTTGTTTTCACTCAGAATCAACATTTCTCTCATTTTCTCTGTGTTATGAGAACGTTCATCTGGTACAAATAACATTCCGAGAATGGTGTTCTAAGAACGTTTTTTCCTCAATATAATGAGAATGTATGTCAAATATTAATAATGTTATAAGTTCCATAAACATTGCTTTAAGAAAGTTTTGTCCTAACATTTAATTTCTAAAAAACAAAAGTTTTAAGAACGTCCCTGTTAGCTGCAATGTTGCCCTGTGATGTGAGGTGTTGCACTACGTTGTCTTGCTGTGATGTGATGCATTGTGCTGTGCTGTTTTGTGATGTGTGTTATATTATATTTGTCTGTACTGCATGTTGTGCTATACTAGTATGCTGTGTTGTGCTTTCGTTGTGCTGAAATGTGATGTTATGTAATGTGTTGTGGTGTGTTTACAGGCATTGTGGTGTGCTTAGATGAGTTGTTATCATCCAACCTGAATCTCTGCTTCTCACCACAATTCATTCCTTACATTCACATGTTCATGTTAAAAAACATATTAGAACATATTAAGAGGGGTGAATGCATTTTTGTTTAAAAAAATGCTAGAAATTTGCTGTGCTTTTGCTAACATGCTATGCTATGAATAATTTCTTCTGTCTATGCCATGTTTCACATGCAATATGCATTCTTGGTATTTTCTGAAGTAATAGGCAAATATGATAATCACTTGGTTCCATGGTATATTATCATCTGATACCATCGCTATACTTTTTTGTATGGGTGCGGGCTTGAAGTTTATTTAGTACTCTGGAGATATGCATTTAAATAAACACAGTGTAACATCAATGAATGTTTCGGCATCAGTGTGTGTTCCCACGGCTGTGCTGATGTGTTAAATGGGCTGAATTGTGTAATTGTGTGTGTAGGTCCGGGGGCGTCTCTAACAGCGCTCCCGAGCTCTTTCTGGACACACCTCATTGCTTTACTAGTTCCCAGTCGACATGATTTGCCTCATATTCCTCTTATGAAATGTTTAAAACCACATGTACACCCACACTTAACCTGGCAGCTTTTTAAGATGCTCACCATATTTAAGCTTTATTCTCATTCAGCATAAACAACTCTGCTAAGACCAGCTACCACCATGCTGGCGACTGGCGCTAGCAAGGTGGAACCATGTCACTATGACACTCGGGGGACCAAACAGATGGTGAAACACACACAAACACACACTCTACTGGACATCGAAGCCCTCACACAGGCAGACATATTGTTCTTCAATGCATCCGAGAGGGACAATACTAAACAGAACAGAATGTGTCAGTCGTGTAAGCGCCCCACCCCTCCCCCCGTCTGAAAACAATACAGATTGTTCTAGATGTTGATTAATGGCACAGATATAAAATGTAAATGTTTGCACTATTGTATGTGTCCTCTGCCGTTGTGTGGAAATGCAGGTCAGACACCTTAAAGGCAGCGTGGTGCTGAGCAGGAGGGACAAGGATCAGCCAGGGGACAGCAAATGTATTCAGATTATACTGCTGCTCAGGACGCATCCCAAAATCTCCCTGTTTGATTTTAGCTCATTTATCATTATTCTCTTTGGCAAGCACAATGTCATCCGCTCCCAGAAGAATTATAGGATTGCACTGCAGAAGACAAACAATTTACTGGCACTTTGCCTCACTGAACAACACTGTCTGCCTGCCAGCTCCCATCCATTTCACTGTTCGCACCATACGTCACAACGCAACACACACACACACACACACACACACACACACACACACACACACACACACACACACACACACACACCATTTGGTGTGGCACCAACAAACTATACGCACACTAAAACGAACAAACATCTTGTACCGCAGACGCAAATATATGTGTACACAGCACAGGCTTGACTCAACATACCATTCAAGCAAAGCACTTGTAACAAACAGGATGTGTAATCACGTGGAGCAGTTTCTGCTAACACGCTAAAGGTCATGCCTTTCACTTTCTTTGGAAGATGAATACTCAGATTGGTTTTTCACATTTCTCAAATTTCACATATTCCAGTTAAATATAGACCATAAGTAGCTCCGCCCCTTTACAGCACTGCACACCTCATCTTCTATCATCGATTTCCACAGCGTAATAAGGTATAAGGTCGTATGAATTTATGAATGAACCGCTTGTTTTAAATCTTACCAGTTTACTCAAATTTGTTAAGACTTACAATGTGCACAATAACTTTCACTAACTCTATAAGAAGTAAATCCACTTCACCAGCTAATTACTCTTCAAGAGTGATGCTACAGAGTTACCGCAAAACTTAAGTTCAATGGCAAAATTCTAAAGGTAAGATAAGGTCTGTACAGACAAAACTACAAGGCAGACATTCATTGGTTGGTTTACCTGAAAAAAAGCTAGCGCTATCAGAAAATCGCTCTGTATTCTTTGTTTGGTAACTAGTCACGTAGAACAGTTTACTCCTTATGAATGCGCAGAATTTAAAAGAAAAAAAGAAAGTGTGTAGAATGGAAAGTGCTGCTAGAAAAGGAAAGAAGCACAAACGGTGGGCTTGGCGGCATTTTCTACTGCAAACTCCCTGTTGGTTTCAGCCGCAAATGAGCTGTGAGGAGCTGCCGCGGGCCTCAGCCGAACGAGTGGAACGGTAGCAGAGGACAGGAAGGAGGGATGGGGTGGGGGGGAGGGGTGGTGGTGGCTGGAAGCAGCCTGACAGCACAGGCCCTGCTCACCCCCCAGTGTCCCGTGCTCGCTCTGTCCCCCTCAGCCACTGCATTCTCCAGACATTTACATTATTCAAAGATAAATGCATTGTCAATTCTGTGTCTCCACACACTAGATATGTGTGCTGCTCCACTCCCAGCACTGCCAAGGGTCTCTCACCCCTGCTGCCCACAAGACATGCTACAAATGAAATCAAATGGATACTGCTAGAGTGTAGAATAATTTAACCTCACAAAGTGTGTGCATGCGTGCGGTTGCACTATGATTAAAATACAACGTACCAAAGCTCTGTGAATTTATCACTACAATGTCACTTAGAGTTTTTGCCCTAGATTGTGTAAGAAATGGGCAGTGATTTTAGACTTGTGGTTCGATATATCTCCATGTCATTTCTTGTCATGTGTAAGTGAGGTTGTCCCTGTGAGAGAACGTGATATTGATTAAGTGCATTACTATGTTCTTGCCACTAACAGATAATAACCTGTTCGGTTCTCCCTCCTTGTGCATACATTATGCATCAGTGAATTTGTATGGTGACTTATGGTCATCCTTGCTACAGTCTGCACAAACACAATGATCACTCTCTTTTCCATGAAGATAAACACCCTGTTTTATAATATTATGACATATCGCCCTAAATCTCCATTATCATCAAGTACTGTGTGTGTGAGAGAGAGACATATCTATCCAGTGAGTCTTTGTATATGGATCCACAGAGAATCAGATTTCCTAATGAAGGCAATCTCAGAACACTCCTGAGATCCCCCGCAAACGACATGGGCTTTCATCAGCCATTTTGTGTGATCGTAACATGGACCATAATGGACCCAGTCTGCCCACCACTAATTACCCATCCGGCTCACACTGAGCTCCTCTTACTCAACCCAGAGGACTCCTGTCTGAGCAAGAGCTCAATGGAAAGGGACCAAGAGATGCAGGGAAGTCTTAATGTAAATTAATATTGTAAATACTTCCAGAAATACTCTTACATGTATTTATTTAATGTTGAATTCTCAAACCATAACACACCCTGACAAATGGTCAATTAAAAATTTAATAGTATCCATCTTTTTCTTTAACATGGAAGTAAGCCTACAGGTGAGACTTTCAGTTCATTAGCTGCTCTAGGGAAATAACAAAAAGAATAACAACGTGCGGTAAACGGTAAAACTGTTTACACTACAAACAAGTGTGCTCATTATTAAGATAATACATTAAAATAACATGGTTCAAATCAAGCAGCTAAAAATATCTGGATACGGATGAGACCGGAAGCCAGACCCAAAAAAATTACAAATGGCCGTGCCCGCTCTTGCAGGAAGAAAAAGATGGATAAGGTGAAACTAACTAACTAAATAACTAAATTTAATAAATTTAATAAACAGCTAAATCAACCTCAACAGCTTTATCCCAACACATCTAATGTTATGCCCTAAATCAAGTAGAAAGTTGCCTTGAGGTAACTTGCAGGTTAGATCAACCAGATCTCATGTGAAAACTGAACTTGGTGATTTTGTATTCCATTTAGAATTTCATTTCAAATTTGTAAAAATATTTTTAGAAAAAAGCATAAAGGAGCACCTTTAAACCCACCCCTAAACATAACCATGGGGCATAAGCAGATTGTATAAAAATGTACAAATGGGATCATACTAATTCAAATGAATAGCCACCAATTCTCCAAAACATAAAACAGTTACGAATTGCCTTGAGACTGTGCTGTTTACCACTTTTTATAGTGCATAAATATTAGAGATTGCAACCCAACCCAATCCTGATCAAATGTAAAATAGTTACAAATTGCCATAAGATTGTGTTGTTTTCATCTCAGATACTTGATACTTCTGTTTGGTTGCCCTTTTCAAATATACATGTAACATCATATAAAATGCCAACACTTTTCCAAAGCAGACAGATGAAGTGGATGCACAACTGACAGATCTAACAATCACAGAAATAATCTCAGGTTTCATTTTCATAAAGAATCCATGACTGGAGGGCTTATTATGGGTTACTGCAGCTTGTATCAGTCTGCAAACATGCAACCTGATCGGCTCTCTCGCTCTGAGATAGATCATAAAAGTGGCTGATGTAATGCAGTGGAGTGGAGCGTGGAGCAGTCTGTGGAAAGAACAGGATGTGCGCTCTGTAGTCACCTGTGGAAGTGAGTATGATAAAGATCTTTTCTGTGCTCAGGTAAGCACTCAGAATGGATCTCACATAGATGTCTCCTGCTCTTGATAAGATGTTTAATTACCCATTTTTAAGCTTCCTTTTTAAATAGAAAGGCTGTGACGTTTAAAACCCAAACCCATGAACAAAGCTGTCCGCCAGCCATTTTTCATATTTAATAGTGGGAGGCCATTTTACAGAAATAACGTGTCTGGGATTACAAATGAAAAGTAGAGAGATTCATTCTTTATCATGCAGACAGATTAAATTCCAAACCCTGTTACTGTAATAGGTGCACTTGTAACTCCACATAAATTAGAGCATTAATTCAATCAGCCTCTGTTTTAAACAAAATAACACATAGCTCAGAATCCAGAGGTGTAATTTATAGCGAAGCCAGGTTCATTTTCAAAAACAATCCATTTCTCTGCACGTCTGAGGGCTAATACGATGATGTTCTGTGGAATTCAGAGTGTCTGAATCTCTCATCGTGGAGCCAAATGAAAGATAAATGAAGATGTGTTTTATTCCGTCATAATTTCCCACTGAGAATGCCATAAAGGATGACATCCATATGGATTGAGGGTGGGGGTGGGGTGTGGTGTTTTTATGTGGAGTGGTATAGTGCTTCTGTAATTTATGGCATCTTTCCTGTGTGATCAGTTTGTCTGTCAGGTTGGTGGAGGAGAAAGGAAGGACCGGCCTCAGAGAGAGAGAGAGAGAGAGAGAGAGAGAGAGAGAGAGAGAGTGCGCGAGAGAGCATTACGTTGGCTGGGTTAAACATCCTAATGATAAAAATAAATCAAAATCATCAACTGCTGGTAAGTCAAATATACAGTAAAAACAAAATTACTGTGACGCCACATACAAAAGAATTGTATATAATACAATATATATAATTTGTGTTTGCTTGTGTTTGTGTGTGCAAACTCATAACAAGCATCTATTAGTCTTCATTATTTTCAGGCTTATGACAACTGTAGCATGATGCTGCGCCTCAAATAGAGGCCATAATGTAATGTGATGATGTATGGAGACCTGCTAACATTAACACGAGCCACACCACTCTTTTTCACACTGTCTTTTCCTCATAATAAAAGAGAGAAATTGGTGGAAGGGCATTGCTCTACAACTAAACTTCACAAATTTGCTGTTTCAGCAATGATACAGACATGTTTGACCTTTTATGCCCACTCGTAGAAAGAGCAGGCCAAATATACTGTTTCCTGGAAAAGAACCAACTATACATGAGTCAAGCTCTACTGTTTAATCAGTCATACAGACTGCACTCAGTGTAGTATGTTTTGGCTGACAAGATTATGTCATGTCAAACTCAGGGCACACAAGGGTTCTTGATAAAGAAGGATTTGGTGCTCAGTGATGGCAGTTCTTGAATTCTTTATATTGAATGAACCTTTTTGTCCAGTTTTTTAGCCCCCCTAATTAGTCCTATCCCAATTGTTTTACTTCACACCCAACATACAGTTGTATTTTGTCTTTTATGAAAGAAGATCTGGCTTGTCATTTGTTGTTTGTCAGAATATTTTAGTCTCTCTATCTGGAATACCAAAGTTTTGCAATCCTGAATTTGATCTGTAAGAATTACTGCTGATAAGATTGCCAGTCCAGAGACTAAACAGTTGATTTGGGTAAACTCTCGAGGAAGGGACTGCATAATGAACGGACACACAGAGATGCTGACATTCTGCACTTCAAGTGTTCAAACTTCAAGTTTTTGGCTTGGAAAGGTATGTTGTGGTTAGCCTGGTCATGTTATTCTAACACTTAGGTAAAAATATCATTTTGTATAATTAGTTCATGACTTCAACAAAACATTGAAGTGTACAGTAATTAAACTTTTGTAAAACCGAGTAACACCAAACTCTTGAGATCAAAATAATAGTCACAGGTCAGATACAAATCAATGTGGAAATTCTCCAGATACTCTCTAACAAACACTAAGTGTATTGTTGTGAATAAAAATGCACTTCATAAACTCTCTACTCAATGTAAATGTTCATCAAATTAAAATTAAATCACGACCAAAAATTAAAGCTAGAGTTTAATAATTTAATCAAAACTTTAAAAACCATAGATTCATTATTACATATCTTAATATTTAGAAAATATTAGTGCAAATCAATATAGGCATTAAGATACTAAAATCCAACCAACATCTACACCATGAGTAAAGTTTGGATGAACCGCTGGTTTGATTCAGTTCCAGGCACTTTTATCTTGACAGCGAGAGCTGGGCAGATAGGAAGTTGGCGAAACCCGGTGCCAGGCCTTCCTTCTCTCTTCATCCGCTTATTCTGGAACAAAAACCTCACCCGCTCAGGTACACAGCGCAAGCTAATTTGTTTTTTTCTTGATTTGCTCAGGTACTTGTTGAAGTGAAACTCCTTCTCCAGTTAGTTGTTTGGTAAAATTGTTGCGTGCAGCAGTGTTGGTCGATCAGTTGCACGTTGCCTGCAAAATATAGAGATAAAGTTATAAACAATGTCACGACATTTGTTTGTTATAAAACACATTTTAAAACGGAAAATCGTATTCCCAACCAAACTTGAGCCGAGTGTCTCTGTCGGTTAAACTGCTCTAATATGGAAACCCACCCGGGACTGAGAAAAACTTTGGAAACTGCCACCCTAATGAGTTGTTTTAACGTATTGCCTGAACTTACGTATTTCTCCAGAGTTATTGTAGCAATGCTTGTTGTGATGAGTGTACTAGCCTAACTGTCCGTGCAGCATAAACTAGGCTACGTTTAAACCAGGTTCGGGATCCGTGTGAGCTAACTCACTAGCTTTTCTATAATACACTTCAAAAGAACCTTGAAGCATGTCCGAGGTTAATCGGGTGTTGACATGATGATCCAGAATGCTTCTCGTCAGTCTCTCTCGGGTGCCTCCGGGGTAAGACGGGGCGCAGTCTTCCTCTGATCCTGACAGTATTTGGCCATGAAAGTCTTAAAGTTCCCACCTGGGTAACAGTTGAAGAACGAGGTCATTATGTCTCTTAAAGCGCCACTTTAAACGTTGAATGATAGCTCGCGTTGCTTGTCTTCATTACTTACTGTACTTTCTGGCTTAACATGTAAATATTGCCTACAACAACGAGGGGAGGGGCCTCCCTTTACTCTGACCAATCGAGAGCGACCCATGTGTCTGCTGGCCTGGGGGGCTAGAGAAGTGCTTAGTCTATATCGTTGTTTCTCAGAGCGTGCTTCACCGTTAGTAATAATGACTGGATCTGATTTATTTTATGAATTTATATACCAACCCCAGAAAACCCCAAGAAATGATTTGCTTTGCTCTGCTCGTGAACTGAAATTATTTTGCAGGATTGTCAGGGGCCTCGATGTCAAATTCACAGGCCATTACCAGTAAGACACATTATTCAGCTGAAGCGCATGAATTACTCTCCACACAGGGGTTAATGCCATTTCTTCTACCTATTAGATAATCTAATTCCATCTAATTTATGATATGTTTGTTTCTGGCTTGCATTGGGCTGTATTGTATGCTTTGTTCGAGAACCATAAGTAAGAATAATACAAAATATAGATTCTAAACGCTTCTCTCATCATTATAGCGTGTGATGAATTGAGTGCTTGGTTCTGCGGTTTTTGTCCCTTTTGAGCTGAAGATAGACGCAGCGCATCTGGCTTCTCCCCTCGGTAGACTCGGAACTGCTGTCGAGGAAAATTGTGCACAATCAGTGATTGATGACCTCAAGCTACCAAATACCCATGACAACTGCAGCGCTCAAACTAAGACTTGCAGTATTTTTCTGTAACGTGTTATTGAGCGCTTTTATTTTAAACCAATACAACAGAGTGAAATAAAGCTTAATGGCTTACATTTGTTAAGAAATACGCTACGTAACAGTGAATTGGTTGCTTCTTTCAAAGCTTATAACAAGTAATATGAGCAAACCGCACTGTTCAGTTTGCTCAGAGCCGACACATTGAGGAAAAGCATGGTTTTCTGAATCCATAAGACAAATGCATCATTAAATCCCGATTTTCACATATGCAAACGATTGCTGGTGTTTTAGAGCTCAATAGACAATGAACTCCCTTAACTGCTAGTCAAATCTAATTGGCCTATTTTGGGTTTGTTTGTTATTGTGATGAGACAGGATCAACTAAATTACATCTGGATCTCTTTGGTAATTGAAATATATTTATAAATTTAGAATATTCAAATTCGCAACATCAAAGCACTTCCAATTGATATGGCCCAGTTCATCGGAAAATTAATTTTCTGTCCTGATCTTTCTGTAAATTGCCTATAACTATTTTTTGTCCTGTAGTATGTGCTATTGTGTATTATTTCCCTCATTGCAGAAGCAGAAAGATGTGTAACATTAGGACTTACTTGTAATTAGCCTAACTTATTTTTGTGTCATATAATTTATTTTCTGAGCGGCAGCGCAGTGAAACCTTTTACATTCCCACTAATATCTGTCTATATACTGTATGTAAATACAAATTTAAAAATACAGTTAAAACCCGAAAATAGCAATAAAATGATGATGATCAGAGTAACACTTGCTGATGTCAGAAAATGTAATTTTACTTATAGCGCGAGCAATTCATTATAAAGATAGAAGAAAATTTCCTTTACGAAGCAGCATATATAGCCACAGGAAACGAATATTCTAGTGTTACATTTAATAACATGAGGCCTTTATTTTTCTTTTCAACACACTTTCCTCTTGTGCACCAATCTTAATGATCTTTGTGTGTTTTTTATCCAGTTTTTGCCCAGTACCCACAGTATTTCTTTGCTTAGTCGTTTTTAAATAGACCGATGTTTTATTCATAATCGAGACTGTGAAAATAATTCTATGTCCTTACCCTCAGTGGTTGAGCCCTTTGCAGCTCTTTGACAGTATGTCTTTCCAGCTTTGAGTTCTCTCTCATCCATGCCATGATTTCAGCCTGAGTGTGTTGTCACAATCTCTCTTTCTCTCTCTCTCTCAGGACAAAGTTTGGCCTCTTGCAGTTTGAAATGTGTTTCCACAGTTGAGAAAGCAAAAAGCTTTGTTCATAAGGAGCTGGAATCAGTAGCGAGACTGAAAGCGACGAGTTTTTGATTAATGAGCTTTGAAATGCCTCGCTAGGGGGAAGCCGGGAAAGAGCCTATTCTGTTAGAGACGGCTTGCCAGTGCTTACAAAGGCAGTGACGCTTTAGGCTATTCATTACCACATTATAAGGTGCATTTTAAAATACATAGACCTATATGTATTAATGCTTGCGCAATGGGGCAGGTTAATGTTATATGAAACTGTTTATAAGACAAAACACTTGCTCCGGGCCTTATGATGTATCACAATTTCTACTGAGATCCCAGTCTATAAAAACATAAAAATTACTAGCAATACTTTAATCCCTACAACACTTGGGCACACCAACGAGAAAAACCTATAACTTTATCTAGATTTGCACTGCACTAGTTTAGCATATAAAGGCATCCTATTTACATTAAGTTATTTAATAACCAGCGGGAAATTTGAAATCTATCTTAGTGAAATCTCAATTTCCTAAATCACAATATATCCTCCGCTAATCTGCTTTACATAATATGGTTATACAGTTCTCCTCAAATTTTAAATTGAGCAAATTTATAGTAATTGCAATGGTGAGGTTTGCTATTGTGTTTTGCGAACAGCCGTGATACGGGTGCGCGCACATTCACGCGCATCTGGATGGGGGTGAGAGCGAAGGTGCCTCCTTTGTTTACTATCCTTATGTTTCCAAAATGGCGTCTCCGCCTTATGAATTGGGCATCATTCAAGTTGGAAATCCATTCATATCCATACACAATATGAACATGTTAAAATTAAAATAATCCCAAATTCTAAATATGAAAACACATTAATATTGATGTAGCATTTGCAATTTCATTTGTTTAGCTTAAGCACTTTATTTACAAAATGTTTAACACAATAAAATATAACATTTCCATATCGTTACCATTTCATCATTTTATGCATGGACAGTGCAACTTACAAAATAACATTTCTAATGAACGTGAGGATGTGTCGTTACGTGCTGGTGTTTTTAAGCAACATGATATTAACCATAATCAGAGATTTCCAAATTTCCAAATACTATGTATAACAATAATAACAATTTCGGGATTCTTGTTAATTCTTCACTTTCATAATATTTTATTACTGAATGAAGAAATAAATACACCAGTCCCACATTATCACCTTGTTTGCACCAGTTCAACGAAATGTCAACGGCTTAAAAATAAATTCTACAATTGTTATATAAATAATATACATGATAAGATAAATAATGTGCATTAAAAACGATAAATAATAAATATAATACTTAGTCAAGATAAATGTTTGTCGTACAATCTTGGAGGAAAATAATAAATAACGGTGTCTTAATGGATAAAATATGAAGAACCTATGAGTAACAGACGACTTAACAAAGACGCAATGGTTTTTTTTCTCTACAAATCCCATTTCTATAAAGACGGATGCCTATACTGTCAAATCTACAGAACTTACCTTCAAGTAATACGTTATGGAAATTGCCTGCATTTTGCCAATACAGTCCTTCCGAGAACCAAACAACCGACAACAAACAACCGTGTGTCTCTTCAACAGTCAAGAGAAATGGACCACAGCTATTATTAAAAATAATTACAATCATAGCAGTAATAGTAATATCAATCATAATAATACAGGATAATACGTTATGTTTCTCTCGGAGTGTAGTTTTATAAATTAGTTTAACTAGTGAGGTAATAAAAAAGCGACGTTTCGCTTAAGCACACTGATGGGATCCTTACAGATGCGTGAGTTTGGGTGCATCCTGCAGCCTTCCCTGAGACGCGTGGTGAGAGCTGAGGTCTGTGTACGTGGGGTGGGGGTCACACGGTCCGTGGTGGTGGTTGCCCGGAATCTGAGCGGCACAGCTGTAGTCCACGCTAGCAGATGAGGGATGGGGAAGATGACCGAGGTTGAACATAGGGCCCGAAGCTGGCATTGAATCAACGAAGTTTCCCCCGACGTAAACAGGGCTACTTTGTAAATTAGCATTAGCAAAGCTACCGTTCCCCTGCATGCTGTGATGGTCGTACTCTGTTCCCGGGTATCTTTTCTGTTGCGGTATGCAGCCGCCCAATGGCGCCGTGTAGGCTGCCAAGCCGTACATATTCTGTTGCGGTTTGGCGAACGACGGAGGAGACGGCGCATCGTAGTTTAGGCTGTTTACGTTTGGAAGCTGACCAGAATATCCAATGTGATTCGAGCCACTTAACGGCGGGCTTCTGTCCGGAGAGTGTCCTAAGGGGGAGTGCATTATGCCTTTAGATTTCTGATCTTTTTTGTACTTCATCCTCCTGTTTTGAAACCAGATCTTTATTTGGCGCTCGGTGAGGTTGAGCAGATTAGCCATTTCCACTCTTCTGGGGCGACACAGGTAGCGATTAAAATGAAACTCCTTCTCCAGTTCAACTAGCTGGGCGCTGGTGTAGGCAGTGCGCACTCGTTTCGAGGCAGGGCCAGGTGGACTTTTGTCATCGCAGGTTTCGCCTGAACACAGAGAGAAGAAATGTGCAATGGATTAATTGTTACACAGCCTATTACATCACTTAAAGGCCAAAGAGAGACAGCCTACTTCAAATACAAGAAACTAGGTCATAGTCATAGGAGCATACACATACACAGCCCATACCTGCAGCTGGGCAGTTGGTGCTTTTCTGCTTTGCGTTTTGGCGGGTCTCTTTCATCCATGGAAAAATTTGCTTGGTGATGACTGGGGTGGCAGTACTAGAGCCAGTGGTGCTGGGAGATTTCTTTTTTTGTGTCGAGTTGCTGTTAGGGCTGGGTGAGCTGGCCGCTAAAGGGGCAGCCTGCTGCTGCTGCTCACTGATACTCTCTGGTTGGCTGTTGCCCTGGCTGGCACTGGGTCGCATACAACTGCCATTGATGTCTCCATTTTTATGTGCTGGTGGCCGGACTGATGTGGTTTGAATGGGACATATTGGGTTTTGATAGTCATTCTCTATGCTGGAGGATGAGAAGCCTTGGTGTGTAGGGCCATACGTATAGGAGTCAGATTTAGGGTACGAATATCCTCCGAAAAGTCCAGCATTGTCATAATAAGTGGCTTTCTGCATTGCGAAGGTTCAAACTAAGAGAGCCTGTGAACCCCTGTCCAATTGCATGGACTTCTCAGTCACGTGATTGGAGCTTCCCACAGATTTTCTGTCCTTTGACCTGTTAAGAAAAAAACATGAATCAGTTATTGCAAGTATTTTTAGATTAAACTTTAGATGTGAGGTACAACAGTGATATGCTGTGGCACTAACTAAAAATCTCCCTATTTGCCTTTACAGAACTAAGCCTTCTGCGTCTAAACTTCATGTAGGCTATCTAAACAGATCCCAATGCAAATGAAAACAACCTATATCATTTTCAGTATTTGAATATGAGATAGAAATAGATTTCTCCCAACTCTATAGTTTCTTGTGTCAGATGTCATGCTGTATACTCTTTTTCCTTGTAACTTTGTGAAATTTTCTTTTACCCATTGTTGTTGTTTTTTGTTTATTTGTTTCTTAATGCACTTAATGCAAAAGAAGGCAAGACAAAGTTATGTTGTGAAAAATAGTTGTATTCATTGTATTTTGCTCCATTAGCTGAACTATTCAGCTTTTTGTTTGTTTGTTTGTTTGCGTGTTTGTTTTTTGTTTAGTTTTAGAATATTTAAAAGGCATAAAAACATCACCATACACCATATCTTAACAGTAATAGATATTCTGTTGTCAACTACCATCTTTCACCTATGTCTTTCTCTTAGCTCTTGTTTCTTTCTTTTTTTCTTTTTTTTGTGGAACCAAAGCCCTTTAGCTTTTCACTTTCAGAATTTAGGCATGAATGCAACAAGGCGGTTAAAGTTTAACTTGTGCTAAAAGTACCCCATTGAGTGAAACTCTATGGCAGCAGAAGGAGAATCAGCATTTCTCTTCAAACAATATCCCATTCTTTTCCAACTCTTTGCTCACTACCAGACTTTTTTTTTTTCAAATGACGTTCAAGCAAAAAAAAAAAAAAAATTATTAGTGTGTTTGTATGTACGTGTGTGTGAATAAATCTCCTAGTTGTAACAAAAAATTTGATCAGCCGTTGTTTGTCTAAAACCTGGAATTGTGCATCTTTAACGTAGTTTGAGATTACGTACATATTAGGAGTCATAGCATAGTTTTATCGGTTTAATAAAAATAATAGAGCGAAGTTTGATGTAATTGGTGGCAGGGTTCCATGCACTCTATTTTTTTGCATTTATTTCTTAAGATTATGCGAAAATGTAATCTTTATGAAGAAGAAAAAAACCAAAGTCGGAGATCTAAATTAGAATGACACAAATTAACCAAACACACCTAGTCTATTTTTTCCTTACTCTAATGTCGCTACCGATACATATAATCATTGTATAATTTCTATAATTGTATAATTTCGGTAGCTTTTGGAACATTCTGTTACTGTTTAATCTGTATTATTATGGCACGGTGGGTTCGGAGTTAGACCTGCTTCCCACCAAAGGTCGATGTGAGTTGTAAGAGTGGGTGGATCACGTAAGTATTCGAGTAGGATTTGGTTCGTAGCAAATGCTGGTAGCAAAGTCTGCTAGCAACACACTGAGATCCCAATCTGTAATACACCAAACCCAACAGACTTCTTGTTTTCTCCTTTCTTTCTTTCTTTCTTTCTTTCTTTCTTTCTTTCTTTCTTTCTTTCTTTCTTTCTTTCCTTTTATTATTTATTTATTATACTATTGTTGTCTTCTTTCTAGTTTTATGCTAAAGATAGGCTTTCACCCAAGTGACTGTAGCTCGTGTAGTTATTAGACGGCCTGAAGCTCCGCAAGATACATATCAATGCACCTGTCATTGTGGAGCCCGTCAAAATTTATGACTGGCCATACTACAGCCGTAAATGCCTCACAGAGGGGTGAGAAGAAAAGCACTCCTCAAGACTTGGTACCGTCAGAGGGGTAAAACTCTAAGCGTAGGAGGATGGCTGGGGGCAAGAATGTCCCGCTAAAGCCAGAGCCTACAGCCCGCCAGTATAAATCCGGCTACTGCAGTAATTCACACACTGTTGTCTTGAACGTTCTTTAACTACTTGTAATGGAGCACACTTTTGACCAATTGCGCGGATAGCTGTGGATTTTAGTAAAGGATGTACTCTAAATTATGAAGAAAGTACGGATGGGAATATTTTATTTTTTATTTTTTTGCTTGCTTGTTTGTTTTATTTATTATATTTGATAGAGTTGTTATATATATATCTACGAGATACCGTTTTTGAATTTTATACGTTGCCTTAAGTGTAAATGTTTCGTTTTTTGTATACAATGTATTGTGTACGTTAAAATGCATTGGTAAAAGCAGGTAAATAATTTTTGCTTAAGTTAATTTGTTGTCTAAGCCCAGAGCATCAAAATAATTTTGTATTTATACAAAAACCATGCACTTCTTTTTCTGGCCTGTAAATTGTTATTGGCGGTGTTGTAAGCTATGAAATAAGAGTCACAGGACAATGCACCGCAGGCTTTAAAGCTACTATTGTTTAATTTTAGTGCAAACTAAAATATGAAGACATGTCTTACCGCAGTCTGTGGTTCTCTCTCCTTTATTTCTTCTCAAGCGATCTTCATAATTTAGACGGCGACCTGAAGAATAAAAAAATGTTTTCAATCTCAGTTGTTGGTCGAATTTTTTTTCCAGCTTCCCGTTTTGTTTAGGATTCTTTAAGTTACCTCCGCACAATTAAATGGTCAACACCTACGTTTTCGATTACAAAATGCGGAATTCACATTCAGACACTTCTTAGAACCACACATTTCTAATATTTTACATGGTGTCCAATTTTTTTAAATGAAGGAATTAATTTAGCCCCTAGAAGATTAGACTGGTTTTAGGAGCAGTCAAAGCTGCAGCTGAAAGAGGAAAAAAAAATGACATAAGCGATTTTACACAAAGAGATGCTGGCCAAAATATTTAGCACTCATAAGCCTTTTGGGTGACCTTTGGCTTCCTCTCCAATAACTCACTGATTAATGAACAACGGACGGAAGGGACTCAAGTCACAATGCAATCCACACCACACAACTTTTTCACCGGTGTTTTTAAAACCAAGAGAGCCTGAAGATGAGATTTTAATCCTCATCCTACCAGACAGATGACCTGTTCTGTTTCTCTCTGAAAATCCTTTCGAAAACATGAGACGAGGACAACACCTTTGAAATACGCTATGGGATTAATAATGGTATTAATATTATTGTTGTTTGTTGATGGACCACAACGTTGGCAAAAGTACCGGTAACAAGAAAATGTACGTAGCCTGTATTTTAAACTTGTGTGTCATGTTCAAAGTCTTAATGGGATAAATGTAGCGAACAGTTCAGCCGAACATGGTCTGCCTTTATTAGGCAACAGTGTTTTCGCCCACGCACTCCCACGGTAAGTTTGGTACTCATAATAGAACAATGGGCTGTAAAAATAATGGCCTCTGGAAGTCGGTCTGCAAATATATACATGTATATCTGTTTCTGATTTGCATGCTTAAGTCTGTCTCTTTTGTAGATTTGTTTTATATTGCTGTAACTTTAGGCCCTAGTAGCCTATTGTAAATTCTATATTCGAAATTATGTGTACAAAATGCCAGGTTAGTGAAAAAATCTCGTATTGTCTAAAAACAATGTATTCTGTAGAATCGAAAACAAAAACGTTTGTGTTTGAGCCTCAACTTATTTAGCAGATATTGCACAATGCAGAAGAATGCAATCACTGAACGTAATGTTTTGTGAAATATGTAGGGGTTAATAATTATAAATAATCAAAAACGCATGACCAAAAACTATTAGAACAGACTATTAATTTATATATATTTATTTCTGTAAACCGCTCAATTGCAAAACGGGCTAAGAACAGAGAAAAATAAAATGTAAATATTTACGGGTATAGTAGTAGTAGAAATCATATTAGTTTTTAAAACCTAATTATAAACCACCATATTAGGTCAAATTTCGAATATCTAGATTTGTTATTGCATAGTATGTTTTTGCTTCTTGTGGAGAAAAAAAATCTACTTCATATCTTAATTTATTCTTACATATGATATTAATTTAGACTTTTTTTATTGCATGTAAAATATAGTTTCCATTTAGAATTTGGATTTATGTGATGTAGTTTTTTGAGTGCTCCAATCCCAATAATATGGACTAAATCGAAATCAGAGAGACTCAAATGATTTGAATTTATGGAAATATGTATGTTTAAAAGAATAGCCTACCCTAACCCACATATGTCATGTCTAACGTCGCATTGACTATAACACAAATTAAAGTGATTAACGATCTCACAATGTATGACACAGATGTTTTATACTGTGCATGGGCAGCTTCAGAAAGATACCAGAATATGTAAAATAAAACGGCTAAAATAAAACAAAAACAAAAAATCCTGTGACTCAAATCACCTTACATGCTAACCATATAAAATAGTCAAGGTTGTGCAAATCTGTAAACTAGTCTCAGTTTTTGTCTTCAAATCGTACTTGCTTAGTTGGTAGGCGACGACATTAATAAAGATCAGCTGCTTTGAATGGAATAAATCATATTTTTACACCGGCCTAATGTAAACCCACGCTTAAAGGTTACGTTTTGCCATGCAATTGCTTACCTGTGATGTCAATTTATTATAGCCGTGCTTCTTAGTCTCAATATCTCTCAGTTCGGCTGCTCGGATATATCCTTCACCCTTTGTCTATAGACAGTACTGTCTTAAAACTGATCTCGCGCTTTTCCAGGCATTTCCATATACCAATGCAGACAGTATTCCCGAAAGAATGGGAGCCACTCACTCAGCTACCAATAAAAAGCCAAGAAGGTCTTCTTATTCCGAAACGAAATATTACTAGCAATCAACTTCCCATTTGAAAAAGGTGAACGTTTTACAGAGGCAGGCTCACCGAATGAGTCGACATTAGTATATTTCGGAAACCTTATCATGACAAATAAAGGCGCTGCCTTAAAATACAAGCATATTTGTTCACGTGATCCGGATCGCAGATTGTCCTGATTGAGACTGCTACTCCAACCAGCTTCACCTCACAAATACATTTTAAAAGCAAGAGCACTAACATTCCCTCCAGCCTCACATCATTGTACAATCATTTTGCACAAGAACTCGCTCCTTTCTCAGCCACTGTATCGGAGTGTATCATTAAGACAAAAGCTACACTGCTATTTACTATGGCTTTGAAACAGGCATAATAAAATAATAAAAACAAACGTTCAAACGAAGCAAATATATTAGAAGAAAATATGTTAGTTTTAGCACTACGTTGTCTTTGTTTAAAAAAACAAATAATTGTATAATCCGCGAAACATTTGATGTGATTTTCTTCACATGCCAATATCTAATGAAATATCTTAACCTTTTTTTATATTTATTTTCTTTTATTTTTAAATTTTGCGCAGTGTAATAGGCCTGCGGATCAGACGATTGTTGAAAGCAACAGCATTATGAATTTTTAGTTTTATTTAAGATGAAGATCAGATATATAGTTGTTGCTTTTTGCTCGCTGTTTTAAACAGAAATCCGTTTATTATAGGCTGCAAGAAACCACTGAAATATTGTTTGACTATTATGGTTTAGGCAATGACAGCAATGTATGACCTCTTCAACCAAAGAGATTCATCAAAATCATCCCAAATTCTATATTGTTCTTCTCAAAAAGCAAGAGTGTGTATTGATCCGTATGTGAGCATGTAACGTAAAAGTCTATATTTTTACTAGTTATGCATTAAAGTACATTCTGTGTTTTTTCAGTTGTTCCTACAAATATATTTAAATTCTGTAATCCTTGATTTTTTTAAACATAAAACAATTTGAGAGGTTAACTGCAAGATGGTTATATGTAATTTGAATCAGAATGCGTGCTCTATGGTTGTGCTGTATGGATATTTAACTGGATGGTAAGATGGAGATGAAACGGTTGGGAACGCGGCCGAGCGCAGGATTGTCCTGAGGAGAGGATGCGAGTCGTCTCCCCTTGCAGCATATGTTCACGGGCTAATAAAAGTGAAAGATTTACAGTCCACGCCCGGCCCCCAACAGTCTCTCACCCTTTCAGGAATTACTGAGCATGATTTACAACGATGCAGATCACCGTCATCCCTCTCCAGCAGTTCGAAACACTTTATGGATAGATCTACGATCATAACGCTCCATTACTAAACGAGTGGGTATTGTGGAGTTTTTGACATCAATGAAATGTATTGTTTTTGGATCGATGCCATTTTTTTCTTTGATTTTGTTTCTGTAACTGTTGTAAAATTAGGATTCAAAATCCACTTATTTAGCATTATTTTACGTCAATAACTATATGATGATTTTCCAGATAGCCCTCTACAATGAATTCTAGCCTGTGTTCTTTTTATCTAACCAAACACATACGTCTCCACAAATAGTCGCCACTAAATCGGGAAAGAACAGCATCTCTGACGGATTATAAATCACAAAGAGGCCTTCGTTAAAGCCCTGGCGGCTAAGCAATAAACACTATCGCACTGGACTTCACATCTTTCATACACAAATGCATCAATATAACATTACATTACATGAGAAAATAATTACTGTAAAGTCTGGCTTTAATGCTTTAAAAAATAAAAGTAGCGTTACTTAACAGTTTTTATTTTTATTGATACCGGTTTAGAGGAAGCGGAAGCTATTTAAGGAAAAAATCACAATGAGCCCGAAGTTGCTTCAGCCTGTCCGCGGAGAAGACTGAATCAAAGGACACTATTTATCAAAATTCTGACAGATATGTTTATTCGCTGTCTAGCTGCAAATATTAATCTTAAATGTTTACCTACCGATGCTCCATTGGCTGAAAAGCTGTACGAATGTGCAGGTTGCGGTGGTGTGAGATACAAGACCGTTTGGATATTATTTTCTTGGATCTCTTCAGTTTTCAAGTCTGATAGAGTCCTCGCGATTAATGACGATGCCGTGTTTCTAGGGGACGTGCTGCATTAATTATTTAGACAATCACGTGGTCAAACAAAAAAGATATAGAACGGAACCATATACCGAATTCTATCTTGGGATGTCGACAGCGCAGTTTGATTTATCTTAACGGGTAGTCTCGATGGGCGAAGACATTTTCAACGAACAGCTGGAAATCAAAAATGGCCGTTTGAGAAGCATTGTGAGAGCGGCGGTAGTAGTCGGTGCAGTGTCATTGCAAATGGAACTGCGTATGGCTCTCATTTATTCTGTTCAGACATCCAGGTCAATACTCAGAATGCCTTACTGAAAGCAAAGACAATGGAGAGATCCCCTGCGTGGCGTGTTTTCACTATTCACAAGGCTTATTAAACAGAAATAGATATTTGGAATGTTTAATATATGCTGTTTGACACACACATACTACACACACACACACACACACACACACATACATATAGCCTACATACATACATACATATATATATATATATATATTTGTATGTATATGTGTGGACATTTAAGACATCTGTATAGTATGGGAACAACCATGCATATGCAATATATAAATCCCTTATTTCCTTTTTCAGCAATATAATTAGAACTACCCCACATGCATGTTTGTAAGGTAAATGTTTGTAGATGTTTTGGCTGAAATAAACTTTACATTTTGTCCTCCCTGGAGGTGTGTATTGTTCTCATAATCTCTCCCCCCCCCCCCCCCCCCCCTCTCTCTCTCTTTATGATTGTGAAGTGATTTTATTGACATAAAAAGTGTTTACATTGCCAAATCATCGGTAACATTAAATTACAGACAAACACATTTACACAAATTAACTCCCTAATAATAATAATAATAATAATAATAATAAAGTTGATACAATTATTATTGTTATTGTCTCTCACAGGTTTACTTAGCTAAATGAGGACGTGTTTTTATACAGCTAATTTTAGATATTATAACCCATAACAGAACACTTTCTGTTTTTTTTTTCTGTGCAATTTATAAAACTTGTTTACTATTTTGATAGACCAACTGTTTTTATAAATGAGGACGCCTCCAAAAAGAGGTTTTGAGAGATTTTGTCATGTTTACCTCACTTCTGGGTACATATTTGTCACCCAAAATATGCTTCAGTAGGTGCACACACACAGCACGCACAAACGTTTTCAGTGATGATGGACAACGACAAAGATCAAAACTAAGATAAATGTGTGCTATATTTAAATAATATAAGCTCTCTTGTTATTTAGCAACAAACATACTAATGATTGCTCATAATTCTCTCTAAACAGCAGATAAAACTTTTTTCCTTTCTTTTTTTTTTCTTTAATAATACATGAATATCAAAACCGATGCTTTGACATGATATTTTGCTTGATGAAGCAAAACACATGGAGGTTTATTTGTAATTTGTAGTTTCACATTTGTCGTAATGACTGGGCAGAATGTGCGGGACTCGGGCAGAAGCTGATAAAAGTTAAAACGGCGTGACATATAATCACCGTGTAAGGCAAGCAAATATTAATAAGGAGAAAAATATTTATTGCTGTTTTTTATTTTCTTTCTTTAAAAAAAAAGCACCCCCTCCTCCACACGCACAATTTTTTGGTGCATCTGTGTGCAAAAAGCGTCTGAGAGAACCGGCTGAAGGTCCATCAGGTCAGGAGTGTAGAGGTCAGTGCTCGCGGCTCAAAAGCGTCTAATGCAACAGAAACTGTGTCCTCTGGATGAACCTGCCCGCAAGGCTTTTGTTGAACTTCTGTAAAAATACCTTTTCATGATCTCAACGTGAAGGCATCAGTATGAAAACTTCTTCGCAATGCATGTATGCCTCGTGTTTTTGTTTAAGGAGACAAAGACACCACAACGATAGCAGAGCGTCTTTAAGTTTAATCACTGCTGGAAAACCATTTCAGATTTAACACCACTGCCTTCTCAAAAATAACATAATGTGTATGAAAGTGCTTGATAAAACGTGTTTTTTTACTATCTCAACAGTTTCTAATTTCAAAACAATATGACGCAGTTTGAGTGAAACCTCTCTGCATAATATTTATTTAATTACTGCAAAATATGCCTGTAGAAAATATGCACAATATACAGAAATATATACATATATTTAAGAACTCAGAAACTCAAAACTGCATTTGATAATTATTGAACGGATAATTACGTTCACGTAGAACATAAAGCTTTTAACATTAATAAATAGAAGGTTCAAACATCTTGATGACTAAACATGTATCTAAAATGCAAAATAAAAAGCTGCTTTTCAAGAATTTCAGGTAACATCTGGAAGACAGAAATACACTTCTGCAATTGTAGCTATATTGTTTACAAAGACGTCGGGCGGGATTTATAGTGGAGTATAAGGCATGGAATATTCGTTTCAAAAAGAGACTTTTTTTTTCGATTAAATAGGACGTTTTAAAAGCTGCAGTAACAAATGTAAAACATCTATAACGAAATTCTTAAAATTACATGAACAAGTTAAAAATTTCTTGACTGAAATATAGTCTTTTAGAAAGTAAACCATTAATGAGGCGACCACGCGAGGTTCAGAAGGAAATTTCTTCAGCTTTTCAGTCTATAAATAAATAATTTCCCAGGCAACGATTTTTTCCTTATTATTAACTAATTTTATTTTGTTTTTATTACTTGCACCCAGTCGACTTTAGTACAAAAACAGCTAAGACATTCGTAATTTATTATATGCTGGACATTACTTAAGTTCTCTTTAATGATTAAGTTAAGATAAATTGACTGGCCATAGGCGTAAACTTGCCATAATGCGTTTCAAAGGAGGAAAAGGGTGATATACAGAGTTTTTTTTTTTAATGTGTGAATAGTGTTACTAAAACGAACCATGCTTTGAAATAAATTTGGCAAGTTTGTGTAAAATATAGTGAGCTTTTCAACGTTTTACTGTACCTCGTGGTGGCATGTGAACCATCATTCGATGCCTCATATCCTCTTTGCCTCAGTTACAAAGGATTACAATACTGGAATAATTGAAATTTGGGGGGTTAACGCATAGCAGCTTTTACGCTGCGTTTAGTCATGGTGTGTGCTTCTGGTTCTCAGTTTTTGGCACTTGTACCCAACATGTCATGATTTGCTACCATGCAATGTCAAACGAAGCATTGTCTATTACATACAGTTCATCTGTACATCTGGAGGGAGGGAGAGATGTCCACTTATAAAGTTGTGATCTCTGTCTGGTTGTCCTTCTGAGCGTGTTGTGCATGCTGATTTCCAACAGACGCCGATCTTCCTTTCGTGTTAGGTAGTTTGTGATCCTTTTTCCATTTCATTCTTCTGTTCTGAAACCAGATTTTAATCTGTCGCTCAGAGAGACAGAGGGTATGCGCGATTTCAATGCGACGCCGTCTTGTTAGATACCTGTTAAAATGAAACTCCTTTTCTAGTTCGAGAACTTGCTGTCTTGTGTAGGCTGTCCGAGAACGTTTGGGTTCCGGTCCTGTGTAATCCGGATTCACTGAGAAAGACAAAAACACACTTCTGTTTAAAAAAAAAAAATGAAACCAGCCATTTCCGTTGATCAACCATTCCTTCCTTGATTGAACTTTAAAAAAATACTCACTTGCTTGAATTTGATTCTGTACTGGTATAATTTCATTTTCGGTGAATTTATTTCAAAGTTTATCACTGCTAAATTATTCAGTTCAAAGCTTTGGGCCAAGTGGACTCTCAGTACTGCAATAGTGGCCAACAGAGCTAGCGGCCTATTTCCTAAGCAATAAAAATTTATGGCTGGTGTAATTGGCGGCCCCTTCAGAGGAAACCCATAAATATTTCACTGAATGATTTTAACTGTGACTAAAACAGCAGAATAGGGCTGGCCTACAAGCAGACAGCAACGAGAGTTAATCTTACCCGTAGTAACGTGCACTTTCTTCATCCACGGATAAACTACAGCAGGCTGCTTGGCTGGTATCCCGTTCTGGCTCTTTGTGTTTTGCTGTTGTCCACAAGTCCTCGGTCCGGATATCTGGACCGCAGGACACTGCTCTGTCTGTGCGGGGAAAGGGCTGGGGTGGCTGGCTTGATCCTGCACATGACCCCGCGGCTGCACCGACGAGCCCTGGACAGTGTTACAACTGTAAGGCTGTTCAGAGTAGTTTGACCGTGAATAGATTCCGGGATGCTGGAAATCAGTGTCCTGCGACGGACTGTAGTAGCCTGGGCTCTGGTCAGGTATATAGCTGTTCTGAGAATATTCCTCACAAGGAGGAAATTTTGGATCCACATACTTGGAGTTCACCATGTACGAACTCATGGCCATTAATTTCTGAAGGTAGGAAATACTAATTTTTCTCGAGTTGTCTTTTTTTCCTCCCTCCATAAAGCCCTCCTACTTGCTGTCAACTGAATAAAGTTAGGCTACCATGTGACCAGCTCGGCCAATCGAGGTGGAGGGACTTCATCAACCGAGAAGAAGCTGTGCACACCTAGTAGTGAATTTCACAAACTTCACATTATCTCTCAATTAGGACGGTAACAATGTAATATGAAACTAAATTGATTAAATACCCGGTCTTCGTAATAAATAAATAAATAAATAAACAAATTCTGTTTGTGTATTTGGACACAGTTGGCAATGCCCACCATCACATAGGAGTACCCCTGCTTACTACACATTTCACCATATCATATATAAAAAAAACATGTATTTGCATCAGGTCTATGTGTATGTGGCTCATTTGGTAAATTAATATTCAACCAAGCTAAATCAAACCCAACCCAGGGATTTTGACTGGTAAAAACAAAACAAGACAAAAGATAAAAAACGGCCCAAGGCACAAAAAGAGTCACATAAAGCCAGCAGACAATTGATGGAGACCGTCTTTGTCATGTAGAGGTCACGCAGAAGTTACTGGAGTCTCATCGTTCCAGCGCTTCTCTTCCTTTCAGCTTGCTGTATAGGGCGCCCTGGTTCGCCATCAATGCGCCGTGCCAATCAATAATCAAACGCCACATAAAAGAGAATAGCCACTTGGCAGTTCATAAGGTAAGACCAGGGAGCAATAGATGTGCAAAGTTTGTTAACATTTTCCAAAATATTGCTCAGTTAATTATTGCTCTCTGTCCTGTTTTAAACTCAGATTTAAACGCTATATATAAGGTTAAAAAGGTTGGCTTGTTTTAGTGAAAACAGGAAGAAATGCAGTAGCCTACACAGCAACACCATGTAGTGCTAACTACAGGCAATGTTGATTCGACTGATCAAAGCATTTCGTGACAGTTCCCGTAATCAGAATCATATAATCATATTATGCAATTATGTAATTATATGAGTATCATTTCATTTTCTCCGGTTCTTCGTTGGCAGCTGTCATTTTCCAACGCACATTTGCAATTTGCAAATATTGCCCCGTATATTAAATGGCAAAAAAAAAAAAAAAAAAAAAAAAATCAGTGGTCTGACACCGAAATATGACAAAGTTTTATTCGAAGTTATTGCATCGACCATATACTCCCCTAGGATCGAATCTGTGACTATCATTTTTTTTCACACAAATTCGGTTCTACAGGGTATATATAGACGACGGCATATATTCGCCCAACTGACAAAAAACGTCTTTGAAAAAAAGATTAAAATTCTATATAGGCTACAATGAATCCGTTATTGCAACCATTCTAAATAAAAAAACTAAAATAAATCAAGTGTTCCATCAAGTGTAAATCCGTTCCAGGGTTACAATAAAGTTTTACTTGATTTAAAAAAAAAAAAGTCCAGTGCCTTTTAATACTATTTTGACAATACAGATGTTTAACAGTAAAACAAAAGAGGCCCGCAGCTCAATTTCTCAGACTGCACTGCGCTTATATTTATTAAAATGTGACTAATCTCACTCCTTAAAAAAAACTTTCATTCTCTATACAACATAGCATATTATTATATTCACCCAGGTATAGGATTGAAGCCTTTTGTGCTAAATTTTACTCACTGTGAGGTGCTGTCATGGCAGTCAAATTGATCAGGTGGCCTTAAAACCGTGTGCTGTTTGGATACCATGAAGAAGCATATAAAGGAAGGCTAAAGGTCGAGAGGTCAAGCCGAATCATTTACAACACACATCACAAAGTTTCATTATTTTTGTGCAGGGCGACAGCGGTAGCGGAAAAGGACGAACGTTCATGGATAATACATGACCTCCTCTGATAACCGGCTCCTGTGGCCCTTCGCTCCCGGTCACCAGAGCAAAGCAACCCCAAAACCTCTATTTAAAATCTAAGATTTATTTAAAAATGTAAGAATTAACATATCTCAATGTTTAATTTTGGCGTCACATATTAGTTAATTTGGTTAATAAAGATGTTAACTTCAGTTCATTTTCCCATATAATGACTTACCATTATTTTCCTTAAAATTCAATTTTAAAAAATCTTATGAATCACCATTTACATATATAGCTTTATTAATTTGACCAGCCGTATCTTAACTGTTACAGCTTGGAGCTTTTACGGGTGATTAGCTTTTTAGAACAAAAAGGCTAGCGATTTAAAAGATATGACAATAGGCTATTTACGAAATTCTGCAGGCCATTCATTCTTAATATTAATTTTTTTAATGTATATATATACATTCCTTTATGTTGTCATATTTGCCAAACGTAGCCAAACATTGTGCCTTTTTAATACGTGAATTGAATTTTTTTAATTGTATTTTTTTTTTTTTTTTTTTTTTTTTTGTTAGACAGCGTGACCCGTGTTTCACCTTGCTTTGCGACTTGTTCAGGCGGGTCAAAGCCGAGTTACTAATGGACAAAAGAATGAGACAGTCACCGATTGTCGTGACCTCTGATTTTAAATGAAAAGATCTCTTGTTGCATTGTTTTAAAAAATAATAGTTCGCATGTACATAAGTGTTTCTGTGACATGAACCGTTTTTATTTTTTTTCACCGCCGACTTTAATCAAGTTGGAAATGTATTTTTTTTTATGCAGAATTGTCGATTGAGACGGTTATTCTTAAATAATCGACATTTTTATGATTTAATTCTTTTTAAAAAATATATTTAACTCACAAGAAAATTAGCCACAGTTTGGCTATAAACGAATAAAACGTCTTTACTGCAAAATATCTTGATTACTCTTTATAGAATGCACAGATATCCTATATTTAAACTGATAAGGGGTTGATTTAAAAATGTAACGTAATGTAATGTAAATTAAAACTCTCAATCATTATTTTGAAATTGTTTTATTTTGACTGTTTGTTAAAACAGTCACTAAATTGTGTATTTTATGTTTACCTTAACATGGACATAAAATTGTTAGCATCTTAGCTATTGTTAATTCAGACCATTTCGGCTATTAATGAGCAAGACTTTCGTCATTTTGTATTTTTTTCCTGACCAATCTAAACAGTCACTTTTTCAGAGAAAATAATTAATACAAAGTACAAATGGTTTAGGGTCAGAATGGCCGTATCTTTTGCTTGGGGGCGCTAGAGAGCTGGTCAATAAAATCCAGAATTCTTGCTTATTACAAAGTTCAGTAATATGCCATGAAAGCGCATGTTTCGACTAAATTATGCTTTCGTTTGGCCAAATTTCTCACAACAAAAAAACAGTAGGCTACACTATTTTTTTATGATGAAGCGCACTACACAACAGGTGTAAATAAGTAACAATAATTTGCAAGTCAAATGCAAAAGAACAACCCACATTAAATTAGTTTCGTCGTGTTTATAAATATGTGGTAATCAAACGACAACTCTAAATATAATTCGCACTTGGAATCCAACAAAATAATTATTAACAAATAATGAGAAAGAAAAGCAAGTGATACAATTTTGCCCCCGTTGTATTTAAAATGTGCATTTTTACTTCTATAATAATAATATTAACAATAATAATAATAATAACAACAACAACAAAAACAACAAGAACTTAATTCATGTATGCAAGCTAGGCCATGTAGAACGACGAAAACAATCTTTCATAACGTGGCGCCACAACTGCACCAAAACCGGACTACTGCATAACATTTACGTCACCTCCATTACAACCAATTTTTTCTCTCCACAGTTATCCAACCACTCAAAACTGTGCACAACAACACAAGAGGAGTTCACAGAAACAAATCAGTACTGTTTTGGAGACTGACTTTATGAAACCACAGTAAACATAATGGCACAATTTAACCACGCACAAGTTCAGTGACACGAACTGAGGACAAGCTTACCTCTAGAAGCAGGCGTATCACGTAAAGCGTATCGACAAGTTTGTATATCCATGATCAAAACAAGCGTGGAGCCTCTTTCCTCTGCAGCGATACTGGGATCTTTTCTAAACCGTCTGAACGACCTTTCTAATACACAATGTGAATTATATTTTGGCTTGTCAACTCCCTGGCCATAAAACAAAGTTTAATGGTATCACGTGCTTCCCCACAGCCATTCATGACAGCGCGCGGGTGCCATAAATAATCCTGAAAGTTGCACTTATTCAATAATGGCGATTACTCTGATCTCAGGAGGAAATAAAGACACGGGGTTCAATTCGCATTCACTGCACTCAGAGGGGAAAAAATACACTGTCGAAAACCAGAGATTATTTTTTTTGTATCCTAGTAGACTTATGTATGCTATTTATTTTGGCAAATAATTTTTGTAGCCTAGTAGTTCTTATCCAAGTGGTATTAGTCGGTGTGGTATTTCTTAACCGATGCATGGCTTAAGTTAGCATTTTATTTTGCCATAGTTCACTCTAGGATAAATGAGGTGTTTTTGAAAATCTTTGGCGTGTGAAGTAATGTGAGAAATCTTCTGACTGTAAATTTAAGGTAGCCTATAAAAAAATGCATCGCCAGTGAGAAAAAATATAAAAAATAACACATTAGCGCTATGTGGCTAGTTGTCGACTTATGTAAAATGGCCATTGGGAAAGTTTCTATATATGCACTGCGTATTAATATAATTACCGGTAAGATAAATTTTGCCATTCAGATGAATATAAAGGCAGATGATTAGTTAAAATATTTCACAGATTATTCAAGAATGGAATGTGTAGGCAGTTACTGTGAGTGTTTCGGGATTTTCGAACTCACATTAAAATTAAATATCTTATTTTTGAGGAATTTTTTGCTGATATTTTGATGATTGTAATGTTGAAGCAATTAAAATTTAAACCAACCTTTGTTTGTAACCAACATGTGAATAAAAATGAATAAATCATTCATAAACAATCAATAATTAAATACAATATGAAGTAATTCCGACTATCTCACACAAACAATTAAATATGTTTTTGTTTTGCTTTGTTAAAAAAAATAGCATTTCTATCAGTTAATAAGAGAACTGTGTGAGTGTCACATGATTCCGACAACCAATCGCAGTTACAGGAAATGACCTCGAGGACAAAGCTGCAGATAGCGGGCAAGCAAGTCCCAGAGTGTTAGACAACAGCACCGCTTGCCGACCAAAGCAGGCACTGCCTAGGTGTTCTGTATGTGGCAAACGTTCCTCATTATGGAAGACATTTTTTTGCATAGCTGCTCACGCAGAAATACTGCACTGAACAACGGCAAGAAATGCTTACACAACTATTTTACATGCATACTTTGAATATCTCACCACTATTCAAATAATGTGTTAATAGCCACAATACAACCTATGCCTACATTATGCACAGCTACATAGCTGTGCACTCCTTTATATTTAATGTAATGTGATCAGTTTGTTTTCTTTCCTTTTTTTTAAAGACAACATCTTAAATTCTGTTATAAAAGATAAATTAACTACAATAAATAACTACAACAAAACGAAATAATGTCAAGCTATTCTAAGAAAATATTTCCAGTTTAATATTAGAATAAACCATTTGCTGGCATTTCAAGTTTGTATTGTAATAAAAATAAATAAATGAATAAATTAAGATAACGTGCATTCTAAAGTGAGTGAACTGAATGTGTATAAGTAGGTATTGCTGTGGTTTCGGTTGATTCGTTTGTAGGCTTCTCTCGCCTCTTTTGCCGCATTGCAGTTAGGTTGTAAATACCTCTGCAGCGGCCTGTCAGCTGACTGTGAAATACTGTCTTTGTTCTGCAGACCCAGTCTCCCTTTCCAAAAAACTGCGCCATTCTCACCATTAAGGGAGGCATACATTAAAACACAACAACTGCACCTCCACAGTTTCAAAATCTCTCGATTTCTGATCATTATTCAAAAATGCAAAGAATCATTATTTTCATGCACGTGAATTTTTTTTTTTTCATCCACCAGTTAAAGCTAGATAAATAATAAAGTCTGAATATATATTTACAATTGGTGTGAATATTTTGTGTGTGTGGTTTTAAGCACAGTATATATATATATATATATATATATATATGTATGTATGTATGTGTGTGTGTGTCTGTGTGTGTGTTAATAAGTCATAAGTGTCAACGTTAGTATGAAAAATTACAAGAAAGTTTTGAATCGGTCATAAAACTAACTGATAATTTGAAAGTAATTACTTTTTTTATTTTTAGATTTTTTGAAGATTTGCCTCTTCATCCATTTGAACGACAACAGCACTAGTACAACAACTAGCCTACTGTTAATAATAACACTAATAATACCAGTTATTGTGAATTAAGAATTTATTTATAAAGGTCCATCCATGTGTTTCCATCTTCAAGACTGTGAGTCAAATTAAACCTGTCTGTCAAATTAGTAAAATTAAGATTTAGCAAAGTTAGGCCAACATTAAAAAAACAAAACAAAACACATAGCCCTAAAATATAACAAGCCGTTTTCTAGCTTTTAGTAAAATCCAAAAGGAAGTTGTCTCTACTCAAATTGTACTATTTGATTTATCTTTTTAACTGCAAAAATAGTGATACCTTGTGAGCTTGTTTTTTATCATTCTGTATATGCTGTTGTCACAGTGGAAAAAATATTATCGCAAACCAAAAACCTGCTGGTATTGTAGCTTCTTATTATGCTATGACGATAGCATATATTGTCCAGCATGTTTAATCGAATTAAATATAAACTTACCAAACAAAGCTCTGTAATCCATGTTTGCCTCTTGCGCTGCTGGTGAATTTTATGAAGCTTGTTTCAAATCAGTCGTCCAGTACTGTATTGCTTGCTCTGTTTAGAAATGCAACTCTTGTAGCCCCCATAGCATCTGACAACATACGTAATCGGTAATGCAGGTTACCAAAGCCTTGAGTTTGTCTTCTCGATCTCTAGCACAGATAACAGCACACAGCAAATATATATTTGAATATATGAGCACACTGTGTATTTTGGATTTGGAGCCTTTAGCCACAGAATGTAGTGGAAAAATCGCTTGGGAAATCATGAAAAGGGGTCATGAAGACGTTTGCGTCTTGCACATGACCAGTGGCATCCAATGACAGACGAAAAAGGCTCATAAAAAGATCTATTACAAAGCTGTAAATTGTCTTCTAACAAAAAGGAATCTGGGCTGCCGCAAAGCCTCTAGTTTTTTGCGCATAATGACTGAGCCAGCTGCACTTCCTCAGCAAAGCAAATACAGTCACAGACATCTGCTGAGAGAGAGTGTGTTTGTGGGTGTGTGAGAGAGATAGTAAAAGAGAGGGAGTGAGAGAGACAGAGAGAAATTGTAAAGACGCGCTAAAATGTTCTTAATCTATGTTGTTTAAAAATATGTAATATAATTAAATAATTAAACATTAAAATTAGTTTGAGTTGGATAACATTTTAGCTATAAAACATATTAGCCTAGTAAAGGAAGCACCTACGAAAAAAATAAATAAACAAATTGTACCTATATGCAGCTAATTCTACCTTAATGCTCACGATGCATACTGTTAGATACGCTATGAATACGGGATGAATTTAGAATTTGAGGAAGCTAAATATGTAAGCAATGTCTTTAATGTTTATATCTAAATTGAATTATGTTTACAACTGTATCGTTATTTATAGAAATATATATATATATATATATATATATATATATATATATATATATATATATATATATATATATATATATATATATATATATTGTTCTATAAATAACGATACAGTTGTAAACATTGTTCTCACAATGTGTTTTGATCAACGGAGTATCGATTCTTAAATGTTACTAATCTAAAACTGTCAGAATCTTGGTAAATTTGTAAGCTTTTAAATTTAAACTTTTTTTGTGTTTATTTTAACATTATGGTTTTACAAGTAGAAACCGCGATGTTATATATTATTATTATGCAAAATTGTTAATACAAATAATATACAATGAAAAATAGTAATAGTAATTTCATTATTCATGACTAAATTTATCATTTAAAATCAAACAACACACTTAATAGTTTTTCCAAAATGTATTTTGCAATAAATTAATTATTGATATATTTAAAGAAATCGAATTTAGCTTCTTGTATTTTTTTTTGGATACATCTAAAACGTTTATTATAATTCATTGTCACAATGCTTTATTTACTGAATATCACTTGAGGTTCAGATAGCATGTTTGCTTGCCTATTGATTCCGAATATTAAAACATTAAATGCAACCCAAACAAAAAAATATGAATAAATAATTACATTTGAATTGGGGTATATGGTATATTTCTTTCCTTTTTTCTATATCTTTCAGAAATATACTATTTAATTCAAGTTTGTATAGAATAATGGGGGTGTGGAGAGGTGTGGGTTCTTGAAAGGGAACGCCTTTATAATCAAAAGGAAGCTACAGTAATCTGAAAATAGATTTTATGCCCGACAACCTTGAAGTCTCATCCAAGGGAACATCTGAGACGGAGGCGAGCGCTGATTTAGGCACGCTGGTTCCGAGCCAGTATTTCCACCGGACGATTTACAGGCTCGGTATTGTAGCGACCCGGCCTCTCGCAGCGTCGTAAAGACCCGCTGTCTTTGAAAGTTATCGTGTGCGTAAAATTTAGAGCGGTCGCAGTGACACGTAATTCCACCAGGATTCGACTGATAACTGGCGCAGATTTCCCAAGCAGATAAAATTATTGCATCAGTGCTGGCCGTCGCCGTACGCCATCGCATGCCTACCGTTCAGCATTTTGTGGAAATGTTGATCCGCAGGAGAAAATACTTCGTCCAGTGTGTTATGTGAAGGGTCGACAAAGTGAGAACTCATTGATGGTGTCAGATCGTTACTTATTAATGCCAGTGGAATCAGATATGATTGAGAGCTGCTGTTATTGAATGTTATATTTGCTGAGCAGGCCCATCGCCAAATTCTGCGGTCAGGGTACTACAGCATGCCTCAAAACACGTTTGCTTTTTAGTTATAGATCACATGACAGACAGGGAGGGAGAGGAAGGAAAGGAAAATTAGATTAAGTATGTTTTGCTCTTTTCCATGTGTTTGGAGTCCGCGAAATGCTTCGGCGTATACTGCCTTTAAGTTGCATTTGCATTTATTCATGCACCACCACTACTACAACAACAACAATAAATAATAATAATAATGTTATTATCAGAAAATTATGTTTTGTTGAAACATTAATTATCAGCATTATATTTTATAACAAATCAATAAATGTTACAACTACATTTAGTTTATAGCTGTTTAGTAACATATGCACTGATAGTTTATGTATATGTGACCCTGGACCACAAAACTAAAAAGTAGCACGGGTATATTTGTAGTAGGTAATAGCCAAAATTGTATTGGTCAAAATGATTGATTTTTCTTTTATGCCAAAAAATCATTAGGATATTAAGTAAAGATTATGTTTCATGAAGATATTTTGTAAATTTCCTACCGTAAATACATCAAAACCCAATTTTTGATTAGTAATACGCATTGCTAGGAACTTCATTTGGACGACTTTAAAGGCGATTTTCTCAGTATTTAATTTTTTTTTGCACCCTCAAATTCCAGATTGTCAAAAAAAAAAAATATTTTTTTTCAAATAGGTGTATCTCGGCCAAGTATTGTCCTATCCTAACAACCTGAACAACCGCACATCAATGGAAAGCTTATTTATTCAGCTTTTCAGACTGCTTTTGTCGTCCATGGTCAAATATTTCGTTTTATACTAAAACAAAACCCTTGTAATTTCTATCATAATATCTGTACGAGTGTGTTTTTTTTTTCAGCGTGCGTGAGTGTTTAAAATAAATAAAACGGCTTCGTTAAATTTTTATAGGTTGTTGCTGTATGTTGTTTTGAGTAAAGTCTTCATTTTTACGTTTCATTTCTATGTATGTTCTCCTGCTGATTCCATTTGTACTGTACTTTAAGTCGAAAGGAAAGAAACATTATGGCAAATGGAAAGTAACGTTAACCAAACTGTAGTAACCGCACTTACTAGTCTAGCCTATACCCTATAAACTCCTTTAGCCCAATTGTTATGGGTCACTATTAATATACTAAGCAAATACACATTTGACAGATAACTCGAAACCCCTAAATCGTCATAATATAGTACATTTTATCCACAACATTCATCTATATACATTTCTCTGTTTAGCCATAACTGACCCACACAGCCCTGCAATACTGAGGTGCTCACTGGTCAAATTCCTTTGTTCTTGTCCTTTCTCAAACCATATATAGTTTTATTCAAAACAGACTTTTTTTTTACCATGCACAGAGAGCTGAACGCATAATCGAAACAAAATGTAACTCATTTTCCAGTAGTTATCCTGTTTTAATTTCTGATTAAGCTTCAAATAACTGTGCACTGCCACGGGGCAGCCCTTTATTTTCACAGAACAGCTATGCCCTCTAGTGGCAATGTGCACCCCTGTTTAATCCTGCATTCTTTGAAAATTGCGGGATGCATTTATTTTTCTTTTTTGCAGTCACATTCCCAGGCATTTAAATATATTTTGAAGTCTGTTTGTTCAGAATCTAAAATAGGTGATGCAACGAATGTATGACTGTCATTAGCTAGACGTTGATTTTTTTTCTCACTCTACTTAGCTTGCAGTAAGTATTTAATTGCCTGTTATGGCGCCCCTTTTTTTTTAAATGAGAACATTCCTGTTGAATTATGTTGTAAAAGTAACACCCAAAAAGATTTAGCTTTAAGGTTTGTAGAGTGGAGATGCATTTCGTGAATAAACGTGACTTTCAGTGTACTGGGGGGTCGATGGCGCTTTAGTCTCACCATCAATACATCGACCAGACGCCCCGTAGAAAAGTGTCTACGTTTTTGTGTGCAAGTAACAGACACAAAGAACCAGTGAGGTTAGTTTCAAAGAGAAGAGCAATTACAGTCCTATACCATAAACTCATTTAGACCAGACGTCTAGCTCTTTCTATAGCTTTATTGGACCCAGTTTCTTCCTGCTCTAAAGCAATTCTTAGTACAGGTTCGACGATAAATTGGGGTTCTTTGCAACACCTTTTCCTAATCATAAATGTTTTTTTTAGCAATATTGCCTAACAATGAATCTGTATTTTGTGTTCAGCATGAAACAAACTCATTTTTGTTGCAGGTAGTAGCACTGTATATAAAAACGTATCGCTGCTATTTAAAAGGTCTGTATATACATCAGTGTGCAGTCGAAATTGCAATTTATTTGTAAAACATGGCCTAAAAAGGGAACATTTTTTTTACAGTAAGTGCACGAGTAGAGTATTTAACAATGTTTGTTTACACCCAAATTCACTATACAGCACTGAAGACAAGCTTCACTGTGAAAAAAATTTCGATTCACTTACATAATTTAGGGCGTATCGATGCATCCACCACAACAGCAAGATCTTCAACTACAAATACTGCAGTTTAGAATTATAAGATCAGAAATATGAGATTGTACATAATGTCCAATTAAAGAAAAAAAGAAGAGGAGAAAGAGAGAGAAATTAAATGCACATGATTACATTTGGCTGCAAGAAGGTGAAGAGTGGGCTTTGCATGCATTATGGACAAAGATTTGAAGATCAGCACATTAAAGACTGATCAGATCACGGACTATATCCTAATTTTCTATATGACGCTAAAATTTACTTTGCAAGATACGAAACTGAATTCTCAGATGGTGCTCGGAAATAGATTTTAAGCGTTTTAAGCCAAATGTAACTACTGTATAATTTGTGGAATATTTATTCATTTCAAGTCACTCAAAGTATGTAATTTGAGTACCAGAAAAAAAACAAAACAAAAAAAAAAAACAGGAAGAAATAATAATATAGCATTTTACAAGAACGCGCATTAGCTGTTCAGCTAAAGCATACTGTTCACTAAGGATCTTTACTGCTCCTCTCTCGGTTAATCTTCTTCATTTTCATTCTTCTGTTCTGAAACCAGATTTTAACCTGCCGCTCTGTTAAATTCAGGATTCGTGCAACTTCATAGCGACGATCCCTTGTTAAATACATGTTATAAAGAAACTCTTTTTCCAATTCCAGAGTCTGATATTTTGTGTACGGGCAACGTTTCTTTCTTGTTGATCTCGCATGGATCCAGTTTGCTGCAGGGTTGCCTGAAAAAAAAGAAAAGAAAAGGAAAAAAGCACATAAATAAGCTTAACATCCACAATTGATTATACCACTCATGGCAATACCAAAAAGGGTCATATTAATAGTATATTATTCAATATTTCTATTAATATTTATTATAAAACATTGTGTATTTGTGAAATTGGTACTAAACATTTCTGATTGTGAATGCAACTTTTTTTTAATAAATAGTATTTTCACTATACAGACGAAAGTAGTATTTCCGCCCGTGGTAAGAGCCCGGACACTTTTATAGGTTTGTAAAACCTCCAGTTTAGGACAGTCCGACGGTTGTAAATCAAGGGGCAATTCATTTTACTTACTTGGGTCAAGTTGTTGTTGTTTTTCGTCTTTGGGTTCACCGTGACTCGAAATATCATTTGCAACTGTTTCTTCAGTAGCTTTGTCTACGCTCTCGGATACAGCACTGCAGCTATACTCGGGAGCCACCGGTGTCTCGGTTTCAAACGCAGCGCTTTCAGTCCTTTTCGTGGGTAAACTTTCAGTCTTTGTACCGCTATGCCGACTACTGCTGTGGAACCCCGATAGAGAGATATGGTTTGAGACTGGTTCTATCCAGGAGCGGACGTATCTGTTGTCTGAAAGATGAGTCTGGTGGACGTATGGATGGTAAATTCCAGACACAGCAGCAGTAGATGGTTGATGAACCGAGGTCCAGGACGTAGGGAACACGGCTGACTTGGAAGCGAAGCTGCACGAGGAAAAGTCCGCATTTTCCACCACACCTGATGGCCTCGCGGGCGCGGCGTGTGAGCCCTGGACATAACGCGCTCCGTACACGTCCTCCGTCTCGTGTCCCATAATTGAGTCCACATAATAGCTACTGAGAGCTGAACTAGTCGACATTTTTGGATCCCTTCGAACTCATATAAAACGTTACTCTGTTTCAGAAACCTTGCCTCTGAACAATCATAGTATTTTTGCTGCCTTCATCTTCAGTGATTGGTTACATGAATCACGTGATCATATTTACTAATACAGCGAGTAAATCAGTCCGCTGATAACGGTATGTTTGATTTGTACTCTTAAAAAATAAGATAAGAAATATTTTTTCATCTTAACTCAGATGTAGTGATACTCTGCATTCAACGTGTTTTAAACCACGGCTGTTTTGTTAACAAGGTCACATTAATACATCCATTTATTTCAGTGCCAGCCCTCAGCATTGATAGCTTAACAAATGATTCCAGCAGTGTAAAATCTTGCAAAATTTCGTCATAAGGTATGTCATACTCTAGCCTTGTAAAGTATTTTATAGAGTACTGAGTTGCAAGTCCTCGTAAAATAAATGTAATAACATGCTGTAAAACAACGAACCACCACAGCCTCACAGATTCTCATATTTTATAAACGTTCCTCGCTGCTTTAGTGTTAAGATCTGCAATTCAGTTGTTGTAACTTTGATTCTTACTGTAAGGTGTTGTAAGATTGACACAGGAAGTAATATTTGTGTATATTTTTGGTACTTATTGAAAAGAGAGTCATGGTATTTTATGTGTATCAATAAAAGTTTTATGAGGTGCATTTGATTATGTATTAATGTTCCCTTAATAAAAAGACTCTTGGCATTTTAAAGTGTCTTGACTCACGTGTCTATCATTAAATAAAATAATAATAACAATAATAAATATGGAAATATTCTCGTCTTTTAAGATAATAATACAAGTCGAACACTGAATAAGGTGGCGACGACTGTGTTGAATGACTGATGAAAACAAAGCGGATGTTACTACGTCACATTACAATAAAATAACAAAAAAGGTTCAAGAGCGAATAGATAGTTTGTGTAATGAGAGATTAAACACCGTGCACTGCACATTTCTTCCTTGGTTTGAGAAAAAAATAATTTGAGTGGGAAAACAATGTGGTAAAATGTTATTTGTCCACAAGTTGTCACTGAGAGCTCAGCTGTTACAGTTTTGGTCAAAATTATAATCCGATCCCATCTGCGGCCACACGCTTGAACACATCTGAGCGTGTTCCTACAGAAGTAATGTTTAGCATTGTGTTTGTTTGTATGCACATTAGGGAGTGAGTGGTCGATGCTATATAGAGAAAAAAACTAATATATATTTATATAATATATAATATAATATAATATAATATATATTATAAGTTTTTTTCTCTATATAGCATCGACCACTCACTGTCTCTCTCTCTCTCTCTCTCTCTCTCTCTCTCTCTCTCTATATATATATATATATATATATATATATATGCCCAAATCATTCTAATCATTCTAACTATAAGCCTTCATGCAAGTTATACCAGCCCCTGTGTATGCTTCTGATGAATTTTGCTTGAAATAAATTTGGGATTTGGGATACTGATGCCATGTTGGGATATTGATCTCAATTTGAAGTTTAATACATATACAGTTAGAGTTAAATTTTCGTTAATTTTCTGATTTCTCTTCTGGGCATACAGGAATTAAGAACACTTTTGTTTTGTCAGCGACGACCGAAAGGTTTTTTGTTGTTGTTGTTGTTGTTGTTGTTGTTTTTTGAGAATAAACAAATGCAAAGCAAAGTAAGCATTCCATGTTTTTTCGTCAATCAAACATTTTAATTGTTTTGGGGCTTTACATAACAGTGGCTATGAAAAACAAATCATGATGTGGCCACATTTTTTTATATATATATTTTTAAATATTACTTGACATGTAGGCCTATTTGTAAATTAGTTTGCATTTGCTAATTTGTCTTTGAATACAAATTATATACAAAAATACATTTAGAAAATGACAGATTCAGGTTCAAAAACGCACTATATATTAACATAAGATCATATTTTTAAATGATTTTGTTTTTGCAAAAGCGGAGCGTACAAATCCAAGTATATAAGTTCTCCTGTGCGTGTGTGTGTTTGGGGGTGTATTGGGTAATGCAGTATGGTGTTGATTAAAGTGTGGTTTAGAAACGTTATTATACCAAATACTGCAACACACACTATTATGACATAATACATTTATTAGTTCACTGACCACATGCCACAAACATGCACTGATACAGACATATTTAAACATCTATTATACAGAAACCTTTATACGTAATTGTTTCAGATAAATGTACGTTTTCACTGGGGAAAGAATGGGTAACTTTTACTTTCAAATGTGCTTTCATGTCCTTTTTTGGCGTAAATGTTTCTGCGACATTTTTGCTCTATCCCCGCTGAAATGAAACCGCTCGGAACAGCCTGTTTCTATCTTAATTCATAAGTTAAGACCTAACACCACTTTTATACCCTGTGAAACATATTGATATACACAAGGCTTTACATTTCAAATGCAATAAAAGATGTAACACAAATGACAAGGATTTAGCAACGATCACAACATTGGAACGTGAAAGTAGCCAAAACAATGCACACTGCCCTCATGTCAACATTATACAGGTGAACACAGATGGACCGAAACGGGGAGGAAAGTTTTTGAAATGCACTCGTTTGCATGCTCACGAAAAAGTGAGATTGGATGTGAGTTCACGAATACGGTTTTCTCTACTCATCTTCTTAAGTTTCATCCTGCGGTTTTGGAACCAGATTTTCACTTGTCTGTCAGTTAGGTTGACGCTTTTGCTTATCTCTAGACGGCGCTCCCGAGTCAGGTACATGTTGAATAAAAATTCTTTTTCTAATTCCAAGGTCTGGTGTTTTGTGTATGGACATCGTTTTTTCCTTCCACTCTTCGCCGTTAACCAGTTGCTCGTCGGTGTGTCGTTTTTAGATTCTGCAAAACACAAAAAGACACAATGAAACAACAGCCAAATAAAAGGGGAAATAAAAATAGCAGCGTATGCTTGTTAAAGCAGTTATCATAATTAAACTTATACATACAGTTTACTACAATTAACGTACCGAGTCAAAATAGCTGTAATAGTCCATGTGGCCTCATTTGGTCCTTCAGCACACAATGACTAAAGTTTACCAGTATTGTAGGTGTAGGTTATACCTCTGCAGCGTAATTTTATTGAATGCATTTTATTTTATTGTATCATTTCCCCCCTGCAGTTTAGGTTTATTTAACAGAGATTATTGTCTTTTTAATTAGCTAAACTACTCATTATAATCAATGCACTTTTTATACAAGCAATTTTCAAATTTAACTCACTGCACCAGGAATATGATATTACAAAACTATACTAGCCGTATTGCAGTTAGTAATGAATGGCAATGCATGGCTCCTACATTAAAAGTACATTCATTTTCGACCTGAATGGATAAAGTTGCAAATACATTTCACCGAGACTGTGCTTATATTGACCAAAGAAGAATGTCAAGTCACTTGCAACAAAAGGTATTTGATGTTAACGCGCCCTCGCAGCGCTGTTTCCTGTTAAGGCTTTTACTGCAACCTGAGTAAGACTCCCATTAAACATTACGACTTTCGGGTTGTTTGTGTTTTATATTGGGTTTTATGATGCCGGAGCGTTCGCATTACACCAAGACGCGATTAATCCGTTTATTGTACCCACCTTTGCCTTCTCTGTGTGGCAATTCAGGGCTGGAGACAGACGCCTCAGTCGAGCAATTCTTCTCCTCCAGCGAGCTGACTTTGGGCTCTGGACTCTGCGCCGGGGAAGAGCTCCTTGTGTCCCGATCGTGCGGAAGCTTTTTTTCCACCTCGACAAAGGGCGTTGACTGCGCCTTTGGAGTCACCCTGTTCAGCTGCAATAACGTAGCATTCGGGCTCATCGTCTCGTTGTCATAGTCCGGGTTTTTCGCCGTCGCATAAGTTTGACTTAGTCTAAAATAGCCAGGGACCGGAATCTCGGGACTATCAACGGAACATGTCTCGGGAATCAGGTTGGAGTACGCGGGTATCTCGGACGAACTGACCTTTGCTCTCTTGTCGGAGTACATACAACAGTTAGTTTCTTCTTTTATGCTTTGTGAAAATGTGCAGGTGGACATCTGGTTGAGCGGTTGCTCTAATCGGCAGGACCTGCTTGGATCTGCCCAGTTATCACTTTGAGGTATGTACGAGTGGACGTTCATGCCCATGTTTTGGTGGTTTACTTCCCCCCGTTTGCCAAGAGACGGCAGGAGTCCACAGGTTTGCATTCCATAGGTTCCCATTTCTGCAGTGGCTGGCATGTACATGTTACTGCTGGAATAAAAATCTGTCCTGCACGCCCCAATCAAGGAATCTACCAAAAACGTGTTTGCAGCAGGAGAGCTGTTGGGAAAGGACATTTTGGAGAGTATTTTTTTAAGAAGCAGAGAAGTGTCCTCTGTAAGCTGACATATCTAGCAAAACAATCCCTGTATAACCCAGAGAGTCTCTCTGTAACCACATGACACTCTCACCAATGAAATTTGAAAATGGCCTTGAGACGCAGGCTCTTCCCCATCACGTGGGCACACTGACACACGGTTTGAAGTTTTAGACGTGGTCAACAGCGACACCTAGAACAAGGACTTGAAATTGGTTTCAAGACGGTCAAAATAACGTTAAGTCCATTTTCAGAAGAACATATACAATTAAGACAAAATGTGACAAAACTGGACTAACATACACTGCGGAACAAAAAGCAAGGACCGAGAAAATAAATGGCAGCATTTTTCACAGTCTGTTTTGTGTTCCTTTTAACTCCATTTCAAGGTCAAGACAAGAAATGTCGGCAGATACCGCAGAAGGAATTTCTCGCAGTTCACAGTTTCAGTAGGCAAAATGCAGAGGACAAAGCAGAACAAAATTAGGCGGCGGGTGTTGGCCTAAACACCGCTGACTGAATTCTGGATTAGGGGTGAAAAGTACAATTGTGTATAATCTTTTTCTATGTTTTATCCTATTATTATTGTTTATGTTTTAATTGACACAGATAATGTTGCCTTTTTACCTTTTTATCGGACGCAAAGGAAATTCATATGTAATTACTATTTAACAATTGTGAAAATGTAATACCATGTTTGCTGTTATTTTCTAAGTTAAATAAAATAAACCTTGTACTTGTTAAATCATAATTACATGTTAGCCAGACAGTGTATTTCATCACGTTATCATTCACATTATCATTATAAAAATTTTAGGTTCTATCAAAATATATAGCGCAAGTCAAATGATTAAATTACATTTCAGCTTTGAGTAAATTAATGCAGCTCTTTAAAATGTACAGAGTAAAGAGGTTTATTTTATTTATTTATATTTATTTGTTTTCTGTAACCAATTTATGTTAATGCTTGTCTTGTAAAACAAATATAGCGTTTTAAACGCATTTACACTTTGGTTAAAAAAATATTTACAACTTCTCTCACCAGAAACTGTTATCTGCAAAATGAAAATAGTTGTCAAAAGTTGTAGGCTAATACTCAATACGCAAATACGTTTGCAAAATTAAACAGCATTTAGAACTAGAAATAAATGCTGTCTTTATATGTCGTTGAATTAAGAATCGGCAGTGTGCTTGTTACAGGTCTATTATCTATTGTCACAAAGCAATAATATTGTCGTTATAAACATAAAATACTAAAATATAAAATTAGCTATACTGTGTTATGAACTTGTTTAGAAATCTTAACATGATATTAGGTAAAGGAACAATCACGCACAGTTTCTCTTTACATAATTTTAATAAAGCATAAACGCACGCACGCACAAGAGGATTTCCTAGAATACTCTTAAGTAAATTAGTTTTTTTAAAAATGTAAACACTGTCAGTTTTTCCAAATAAATACAAACAAAAATCACTGCAGAAGACTGACATCTGAAAACGGACTTAAACAGCATGTACACAATTTTCATATTTGGAAATATAGTGTTAGCTTTCATGATTACCAATGTCAAATTGCTATACTACTAAGCGAAATGCATAATTTATCTTGGTTATGTATTTAGAGGTAAATACATTTACACTTTAAATTATTCGACAACGGTTTTGTTCATATAATTTGTTGGTTCACCCTTATGTTTAATAAATAAATGAAATGAATAAAAATAGGCCTACAATTAATAAGAGGATGCCGTAGAGATGTGTACACACTTTAATAATTATCTAAGTAAGTTGTGGAATGCAAGCTACTGTTGCTAGAATCCATGATTCATTAGGAGTATTGTATTGTATTTTATTTAATTTCATTGTATACGCAAGTCTGCCGTATACCAGGGAACTGTTTATAAAATATATTAAAAAACTAAAAGCTGGTAAAGTCCTTAAAAAATCTGTCGTTAGTTTGTAACGCTTGATATATTAAAGATGCTATATAACAACAACGACGACAGATATTATTATTATTAGGCCTATTATTATCATTATTATTATTATTATTTATTAATAGCCTAAGAAGAAGAAGAAGAAGGTAACGGTTCTGTTTATGCATGATCTCTTTATTGAACCGGGCTTTTCCACAAAAAAGGGGACTCTACAGCCAAATGTTAACGCGTGTAAACTGCACTAGAAGATGTTTACTAAAATTGTCTCCCTATCTGTACAGAGAAAGATATTCTCCGTACGCGACTAAAATATATTTTCCGGGTTTTCATGTAATTTTTTTTTTAGGTTATTATGAAATACAATGCAACAGCATAAATCTAATTGAGGATAAAGGTGAATAGTAATTATAACGTTTTGCCATTAACAGTACACGGGCGTAAAGATATTAAATTAGATCACATAACTCCGCTCAAGATCAGAGTCATTGTTTTTGAGAACAGCTACACTTGGATTACACACAGCACCAGGTCAGATCATTGCTGTAAGTTCGCCCTCTCGTGGCTTCAAGCAGTATAAACAAAATGTAAATAAACAAACGGATGTCTATGTTGACCGCAATATGTTTTAAAACACAAATTTTAATTGTACAAACAATACGGTATATACTGTACGGTATAAAACATTTAGAAAACTCACATCTAAGAAACAAAACTATCTTGCAGGATTCTGCGTTTTAGCACTACAGAACTCAGTATTGTTTTTCAGTAGCATATTCTGCGTCCACAGAGGTAGTCGCTTCTTTAATATATGTCTACTGGTGAGATAATAATCAACAAATAATTTCTGTACCAATAGTCTTTTATAAGCTTTTCCCCCTTAAGCACAGGAACCTTATTATATTACTGCATTGTTGCCCGTGCCTAAATCCTCGTTATGGAAGAAAAACCCTAAGAAGGAAGTGATATAGTTGTATTAGGCTATGTAGTTTTATTTTACAGCATATCGCCCAGACAAACTGCGTCTTCGTGGAGTTGCCTATAGTATTTAACCTAGTCCAGTAAGAGGTAACAGTATGAAGGCCTTTAAAGGCAGATCAGTGTGTTGCTACTGGGAATGGATGCAGCGGCCATATTGGGCCGTACTGCACTGCGGTGCCTCTGAGAGGGCGTAGTTTTTCAAAGAGAACCTCAAAAAGGCGCCTTTACTTATTCAAAAAGGTTAAGGGTGACGACCTTGACATTACAGAAGTTCAAATGCAATATTTCATTGTACGTTTTAAATTTGTTGACGATATCTAAGTTTGTACACCACTTTAGTCAATCCGGTTACTGTAAGTGCTCACGTGCTACATTTGACGTAAATAGCCCCTTAAAAGCTCGCAGAAATGAGGTGATGAGTAGGTTTTCGAGGACTAGACCTCTTTTTCAGCATAACCCTTATTATTATATTTTTACTCTTATTTGCGCATACTCAGCTCACATCTTTATAGACAGGGGAAAGGAAAAAGAAGAAGAAGTAGAAGAAGAAAACATCTGCACCCTTTGTGTTTCAGGGCAAAGTCGCAGTTGAAGTGGATAGAGGGTCCAATAGCCCCAATTTAATTTACTGCCCAGAGTTTATTGTACTGTCTAGACTGTTCAAGGTTTAGTAAATAGCCTTAGTGTAAAACAACATACAAGGAAAGGAATTAGTCAAAGTCCTATAACGTTAGCATTGGAAATGATTCTCTCTCTACCGACCCTTCCTTAGTAATAAACAAAAAAACAGTTTGAAATGCAACTATTAAATTACTTAAATAATGCTATTTAATAACAACAAATAAGTCTTAATATATATATATATATATATATATATATATATATATATATATATATATATATATATATATATATATAAACTTTTGTTGCTGACATACCGGGCACTATCACACACGAGGCGTCACAGCAATATATAGAAATCCGCGGTATTTTTATTTATTTAATACATATAGATACATTACATGCTTCAAACGAATAAATGCATACACAGTTCTACCTCAATGTAATTACGTACTGATTTGATGTAACCTAACGCATTTGTTGCTTATGCAGTTTGTTACTTGAATGTATTTCGAAGAAACAATGCAAAACACAATAAATAAATACAAATACAAAGCTACTGCATTTCAGTGGCATTAACACAGAGTATGAACAGATTGTCGAAGTACCTATATTCCTGATAACTGATAATTTCTCTTATCGCGAATACACTGTTGTGGATCATTTGTGCAGAATTTTAATCGCAGGTCAAATTAATTTTTGATAGCAAGTATTTTGCATAGTTGTAAAATACAGAGTTGACGTGAATATAACCCATGTGTCCGACGAATGGATGATGTCCCACAATTCTGACATAACAGAACAGCCATCGGTTCATAGTCTCGGCCAATATCGTGACTTTCAGAACAATGGATTTCCAGTGAAATACTGGAGCGATCTCGGTTCAACTTTTTCTCTTTCATCCTTCGGTTCTGGAACCAAATCTTCACTTGTCGGTCTGTAAGACTGAGCATTCTTGACAATTGCAGACGTTTCTCTTTGTTTATGTACACATTGAAAAAGAATTCTCGTTCAAGTTCTCGGATCTGGTATTTTGAATATGGGCATCTCTTTTTTCTGGACTTTGTTGCACCTACAAAAAGAAACGTAACTTTATTACATTACAATGAATTTGAATCTGACTCAGTTGCAGTACAACTGCAGATGTTTCAGGAGATGACATTTATTGAATGCTTCAAATACTAATACCTAATTTGTTTTTAGGCAACAACGGAACTATTGTGTAATCCACATTGCAGTTACAAAAACAAAACAGTCGAAGAATCGAGAGTATGTATACACAGACTATAAAACAACACAAGCTCTGCCACATGAAATACACACAAGCATGCAAGCGGCCCACACGCTCACGCACATACACACACTTAACGTGGAAACGCACGCAGGCGCACACGAGTAATCCGTAGGTGTGTTTTCAA